>NC_083108.1:72947727-73141495 GCF_949774975.1 Lagenorhynchus albirostris
GCCCTGTAAGTGCGTCCAAGGGGTCCGTGGGGGAAGGGAGACCGGGCCCGGGAGGCGGCTGCGGCTCCTTCGGGGCTTCAAGGCCGTGCCGGGTGATGGTCTAATAAAATGTTGGTAGTCGGAACGTTCAAAATGAACCCACAAATGAAATCCCCGGCGGGGATTGAGGCCCCGAGGAGGGAGGGAGGCGGGTGGTCTGCAGACTCGCGGCGCGGCCCGCACCTGCCTGCCCGGCGCCCACACACACCTGCTGGGGCAGCCTTCGTGGGCCTCGGGGTCGGGGTGAAGCGGAGATGAGAGGGCCCGACCCCGGGAATGCGGCGCGGGTGGGCTAATCTGATGGCGGAGGCCAGGGGCAGCCTCGCTCACCTCCAAGTCGGTGTCGGCGGCCTCCGGGGCCCCGAGAATCTCGCTGGGCAGCTCGGCCAGGTCGGTGACCCGGATCAACCCGTCGTGCAGGAAGATGGTCTCCTCCTTCACCGAGAGCCACTGCGCCGAGTCCGCGGCCGCCGCCGCCGCAGCCGCCGCGGCCGCCGACGAGCCCATGGCTCCGGCTGAGGGGTTGGCGGTGAGGAGCAGCCGCCCGGCCAGGGGAGACGCGAGCAGTAGCCGCCGCGATCACCAGTCCATGGCAGCAGCCGCCGCGCCCGCCTGCAGCACCCCGCTCGCCGCCTCGCCCGTGGAGCTCCGCCCTAGGAGGTCCGAGCCGCCATCCTCCCACCCCTGGCCCCGGAGACCCTGGCCCCGTCGCCACCGCCGCCGCCGCCGCCCTGAGGAGCAAGATCCGCCTCTGCCTCTCGGCAGCCAACTGTCAGTGAGACGCCATGTTGGGGGCGGAGCTCCCGGCATGCCCCGCGGAGCGGACAATACCGGTCCCGCCCACCCGTTTGGCCCCGCCCTCCTCCCCGCAGACCTGGGGCAGCCGGGTCAGCAGGACCTTCTCTGCCTCGCCTGCCACTGCATCTTCCCCTTAGAGTGACCTCCCACGCCCCTTGCGATTCGAGGGCGCCCTGGGTCTGCAGTGCACCAAGAGAAGAGGGCACCGCCTCCCCTCCTCCCACCTGCTCAGGTGTGCACTCCTCTCTCTTCCGCCAGAGCCCCCACCCTGGGCCCCTGGGCAGAGCCTGGAGGTTCACTTTCACTCTCACATTTAAATGAGATATGTGCAAAAATCTGGCGCAGAATAAGCGCTGCACATTTGTTCATAAGCACTTGGTAGAAGTGCACGGTAGGTGCTTCATATTTACTACAAATTCTAGTACCCAATAAGCGCTCAAAATCTGGTGAGAATAAAGCATGGGTCACAGTGTTTGATGTCCAGTGTCTGGCACTTAATAAACGCTCCGAGAGGGAGTTAAAACTATTGTTATATTCCATCAGTATTCAACACTGATTGACATACACCTTAAAAATATGCCCGCCATCCCACTTTTACTAAAACAAGAAAGAACTATGTGTGTAGAGAAAAATGTGCGGGAGAATAAGTACCAAATTGTTAATGTGAATTGCCACGCAAAGTAGGACCAGCCTGGAATGGTTGAGGTGAGATTATCTTTGTATTGCTTTTATACTTAAAAAATAATAATAATAAAGTGCTCTTTGGTATCAAAGGACTTGAATACATATGTCCACCAAAAAACCCTGCATAGGGCACTTTATAGCAGCTTTATTCATAATTGCCAAAACTTGGAAGTAACCAAGATGCCCTTCAGTAAGTGAATGGGTAAATAAACTGTGGTACATCCAGGAGCTTCCCTGGTGGCGCAGTGGTTAAAAATCCGCCTGCCAATGCAGGGGACACGGGTTCCATCACTGGTCCGGGAAGATCCCACATGCCACGGAGCAACTAAGCCCATGCGCCACAACTACTGAGCCTGAATGCCACAACTACTAAAGCCCGTGTGCCTAGAGGCCGTGCTCCACAACAAGAGAAGCCACCGCAATGAGAAGCCCACACACCGCAACTAACAGCAGCCCCTGCTCATCGCAACTAGAGAAACTCATACACAGCAAGGAAGACCCAACACAGCCAAAAGTAAATAAATAAATAAATAAATTTATTTTAAAAATAAATAAAATAAATAAACTGTGGTACATCCAGACAACGGAATATTATTCAGCACTAAAAAGAAATGACTACCTGGGACTTCTCTGGTGGCCCAATGGGTAAGACTCCGAGCTCCCAGTTCAGGGGGCCTGGGTTCAATCCCTGGTCGGGGAACTAGATCCCGCACGCATGCCGCAACTAAGAAGCCCAAGTGCCACAACAAAGATCCTGCATGCTGCAACTAAGATCCAGAGCAGCCAAAATAAATAAATATTTAAATAAATAAAAATAAAAAGAAGTGACTATCAAGCCATGAAAAGACATGGAAGAAACTTTAAGGCACATTACTAAGTTAGAGAAGCCAATCTGAAAAGGCTATACACTGTATGATTCCAACTCTGTCATATTCTGGAAAAGGCAAAACTATGGAGACAATAAAAACATCAGTGGTGGCTAGTGGATTTGGGAAGATAGGGATGAGTAGGCAGAGCACAGAGGATTTTTAGGGCAGTGAAAATATTATGTATAATACCATAATGTTGGATACATGAAATTATACATTTGTCCAAACCCATAGAATATACAACACCAAGAGGGAGCTACAGTGTAAGCTGTGGACTTTAGGGATTATGACCTGTCAGTTAGGTTCATCAGCTGCAACAAATGTACCACTCTGGCAGGGGATGTTGAAAATGGGGGAAACTATGCGTGCATGGGAGCAGGGAGTATGTGGGAAATCTCTGCACTTTCTCGATTTTTCAGTGAACCTAAAACTGCTCTAAAAAATAAAGTTTTAATAGAGAATGAATGAATGAATACATTAGAACATTAAAGTGCATACCCTTTGATCCAGCAATTCAACTTTGAAGAAGTTGTCCAAAGGAAATAATCAGACCCATAGTCAAGGATGTACATACAAGGATGTGCAGCTCAGTATTGTTTGTAAGAGGAAAAATTATAATCAGTTTAAATATCCAACAGTGTGGGACTGGTTAACTATAATAACGGTATATCCATAACATGGAATATTATGGAGCCATTCAGAATAATGTTTATGAAGAATATTAATACAAGTGAAAGTTCATGATATATTGGTGAATGGAAAAAGTCAGGCTAAAATAGTAAGGAAATTTTGAAATTTAATTGTATTTACTGTATGATTGCATTTTAAAAATTACACAGATGTATGACTATAGGTGTAGAAGGAAAGACAGGGAAGGTAGCATGTCTGATAACATTTGGATGAATCTCAGCAGTGCATTTACAGGTAGGTGACTGGAGGATTTGTGATTTGGGCTTTGCAATGTTTTCCAAGTTTTCTCCTAGAGCATGCACTACTTTTTAAAAAAGCAAAAAAAAAAAAAGAGCTGCCCTGGTGGCTCAGTGGTTGAGAGTCTGCCTGCCGATGCAGGGGACACAGGTTCGTGCCCTGGTCCGGGAGGATCCCACATGCTGCAGAGCGGCTGGGCCCATGAGCCATGGCCGCTGAGCCTGTGCGTCCGGAGCCTGTGCTCCGCAACGGGAGAGGCCACAACAGTGAGAGGCCCGCGTACCGCAAAAAAAAAAAAAAAAATCTATTGAACACCTAGGAGTCAAAGTGTCTCCACTCATATAACCATCATACTACCCTTCCAAGTATTCATTAATAGCCCCATTTTATAAGGAACTGAGGCTCAGAATTAAGTGACTTGCACCTGCCTAGGAATTGGCAGAACTGAGATTTGAACACATAGCTGGCTCCATCCTGTACTGCCTCCCTCCCAAATAAGTAATTCATATACCTTGCACTGTTACAACAATCTCATGTGCCTTACAATGACTGTTAATTTCATTTTCATGATATTTATCCCACACGCATTTCCTAAGCTCCTAGCAGGTGTCAAATCCTGGGAGGTGTACAGAATGGAGATATTATTACCCCCACGTTCAGCTAGGAAACTGATGCACAGTTGGATACTTTACTCAATATCTCACAGACAGTAAACATCAAATCTCAGATGTGAACCCAGGTCTGTCTGATTCTATAATCCCAGCTTCCTTATTTTGTCTCACACCTTCCAAATCCAACGGCAACCATCAGTTTTTGAATGCTCCGGTTTCGGAATCTAAATAACCTTCTTGTGTGGCTCAAAATAAATTCTCCTCCTCATATTGTTTATATTTCAAGATCAGGAGTCTAAATGCCGAAGAAGTACAGATCTTTCTTGACCTATGATGGGATTATGCCCTGATAAACCCATCATACGCTGAAAATATCAAAAGTAGAAAGTCTCACTGAACATCATAGCTTAGCTCAACCTACCTTAAACGTGCTCAGAACACTTACATTAGCCTACAGTTGAGCAAACTCATCGAACACAAAGCCTCTTTTATAATGAAGTATTGAATATCTTGTGTAATTTATTGAATACTATACTGAAAGTGAAAAACAGAATGGTTGCATAGATACTGAATGGTTGTAAGTATATAGGTTGTTCATCTATAGTGGAAGCTTGCTGCCACTTCCTGGCATCACGAGAGAGGATCTTACCGTGTATCACTGGCCCAGAAAAAGATCAAAATTCAAAATCTGAGATTCAGTTTCTACTGCATGTATATCACTTTCGCACCATTGTAAAGTCAAAAAATCTATAAGTCCAACCATCCTAGGTCGGGGACAGTCTGTATCGTCCTTCACTTCAATTAATGAAAACAGCACATATCCAAGGCTGAAAGTCTTTAGACTGCATACTGAATAGTTACTTAAATCTGAAGTTTTAAAAAGCCACTTTAGTCTTGATATGCTTACTGTTTTCATGGTATATATTGTCCCACAGTTTACTTTCCACCTGTGTTCATATTTACTATGTATGTCTCATCGTATGTAGTAGGGTCTTATTTTTATTCACTCAGTCATCCTCTGCCTATTAATTTTAGTGTCTCAGGCATTAACATTTTATACAATTATTGATATGCTTGGATTTACGTCTACCATTTTGCTGTTTTCTATTTGTCCCTTTGTGTTTTGTTTCTATGGTCCTCTTTTGATGCCTTCTTTTTGGTTATTTGAAAAACTTTTATTATTCCGTTTTAATTTATCTATTAGCCTTTCTAGTATCTCTTTGTATTATATTTAGGGGCTACTCTAGGGATTATAATATAGGTATCTAAACTTTCACAGTCTACATAGAGTTAATATTTACCATTTTCTGTAAAATGGAAAAACCTTAAAATAATAGTCTTTTTATCACCTCCAAAAAAAATAGTTATTTAATATTTTAGCAACAGTAATTAATTAGTCATAGGACTGCATGGCTGCCACTGTACCACGATGAGGCAGCTGATGAATTAGTATTTATAGAACCCCCTCTGGAAAAAGACCATTTACTGGGAATTTCTAGAACAGATCAGCAAGACAAAGAAAGTCCCTGCTCAAAAGAACTCTATGCTGGAAGCCTGGAGGCAGAGAATCCAAATTTAGTCAAGATCACACACACACACACACACACACACACACACCGTACACACAGGAAACATCCATTCATGGAATCATAGAAAGGAAAGGTTTATGGTTTATGACTTATTTTCTTCGGCAACCCTCTGGAGGAAGCATGAGAAAGCAGGAAGAGCTATGAGTAGATTGGACTTCAGTTTCCCCTTGGAGGCATCTCCCCAGGAGAGAGCAAGCTTGTTGATGGAGACTGTCTCTCCGCTGCCCCAGCTGCTGACGCAGTGTTCACTGGCCTTGGCTCAAGCTGGGGCCCCTCTGGGATTTTGCAATATCTCTCCCTTCTGCTGGCTTTTCTGTACCAGCTGACTGTCTAAAATGAGTCTGTAATCCTTACCAGGCCCACAAAAATGCGAGTGTAGCCTGGAGATAAGTGGTCCTTGATAAGCCTTAATAGAGCTTGAAATAGCTTTAAATAAAGCAGCCATGTTAATTTTTAAAGCCTTTCAGAACACCAAGGAAAAAAACACATGCCTACATCTGCTAAATAAATACGTGCACACACATTGACAGAACCTGTGGGGGAGATTGAGTGTTTCCATCTCACTAATCACAGTCTCAAAGAGTAAGCACACACACCTACTCAAAATCTTTTTTTCCAAGTGATCTGGTCGGCCCTGTTTTCTTCTCTTTTTTTTTAAATTTATTTCAAGGAAGATTCTGTCAGCTCATAGGTGAGTCTACGAGGCAGCAGAGAAAGGAAATCGGATGAAAAAGCTTTTGAAAATGAAGAGGGAGAAATTCTCCTTAGAGCTCCCTTGATTACGGTAACTTAAGGGACAAGCCTCCACGTTGATGAAAAGCTAAACGATGAAAAGCCCAACGATGAAGCAGCATGACGTGCAACTGTCATTGGAGGAATCGGCACCTTGGAGCTCCGAAAGATGCCACGTCCTCTCTCGCCCCCTTGTGGACATCAGAGGCCGTACCGCACTGGAATTTCCAATTCTTACTTAACAAATTTGCAAGCACTTCCCTGCTGCAAACAAAAACTTACATTAAAAAACGGTAGCCCTCACAAAGGAAAAGTGGACAAAAGACACAATCTTAGAGTTTGCACAAGAGGAAAAGCAAACACTCTATGTTTTCATTCATTCAGTATTCACTGAGTGCCTACTTTGTGCTGGCAAAATGTTAGGTTTGGCACTCCTCTCTAGGAAAAAGGCAGCTTCCCTCCCTCCAGAAGCTTAGGATGGGGAAATGACTTGGAACAAGTAATTCCAAAGGGGATGAGAAGTCCAGGGACCTGATCTGAGAAATGAGGAAGGTTCCCTGAGGATGTCCTGGGGGGGGGGTTGTTGTTGATCTTTCAGTTTTTTTGAGATATAATTGACATACAGTACTGTGTAAGTTTAAGGTGTACAGCATAATGATTTGACTTACATACATCATGAAGTGATTATCACAATGAGTTTAGCGAACATCCATCATCCCATATACAAACAAAAGAAAAGAAAAAATGTCTTTTCCTTGTGATGAAAACTCTGAGGATTAACTCTCTTGACGACCTTCATATATAACATACAGCAGTGTTGATTATATTAATAGGTTGTACATTACATCCCTGGTACTTATTTATCTTATAACTGGAAGTTTGTACCTTTTGACCACCTTCATCCAATTCCCTCTCCCCCACCCCCATTTCCAACTCCCACCTCCACAGATTTGATAACCCCAAATCTGATCTCATTTCCTATGAGTTTGTTCGTTTGTTTGTTTTGGAAACATAATTGACCTACAACACTATGTTAGTTCCAGGTTCACAACATAGTAATTCGATATTTCTTCACATTACAAAATGACCACCATGATGTCACATTTAATGCTGGTAACTGGTGTGTATGAGTTAGCTAAAGGAACGTGAGGATGGTGGGTGGGAAGATTTAGTAACCAAAGAAAAGCATTTGCATGAAATGCAGGATGCGTAGTGCTTGAATCATGGCCTGCGTGGATTTGGGTCCTACCTCCCTTGTGTGTTACCTTTGACAACTTATTCCTCACATCTGTGCTGCATTTTCCCACCTTAAAATAGGATGATAGTAATGGTACCGACCTCATAGCACTTTTGTGAGGATTAAATGAGTTAATACAGGCAGGACCATTAGCACCATGCCTGGAATGAAGAAGCTCTCAATGCATATGAGCTATTATTAAATATGGCACCATTTTTTACCTATTAATTCAAAGATTTTCATTTGAACCCAGGCATGGTGAAGTTCTGGGGTAAACACACCATCTATTGCTGGTGGCACTTTAAATCAGCATGGTCTTTGGGGGAAAGCACTTTGGCCACACGTATCCAAAAAGCATAAAAGGACCGTGCCTTTTGATCCATCGTTCCACTCCTAGAAATTTACCCATAGAAAATTTTCATCCAATTTTCATCCAATAACAGGGAAGTTATTGGGGCTTCCCTGGTGGCACAGTGGTTAAGAATCCGCCTGCCAATGCAGGGGACACGGGTTCAAGCCCTGGCCCAGGAAGATCCCACATGCTGTGGAGCAACCAAGCCCGTGCGGCACAACTACTGAGCCTGCGCTCTAGAGCTCGCGTGCCACCACTACTGAAGCCCGCGCACCTAGAGTTCGTGCTCCGCAACAAGAGAAGCCACCGCAATGAGAAGCCCGCGCACTGCAACGAAGAGTAGCCCCCGCTCGCCGCAACCAGAGAAAGCCCACGCACAGCAACAAAGATGCAACGCAGCCAAAAATTTTTAAAAAAATAAATTAAAAACAAAACAAAACAAGGAGTTATTAAGTTCCTACTCTCTGCTAGGCTCTTATAACTAAGTCATAGCTCCTATCCTCAAGGAGCTTAAAATCTAATGGGGGAGAAGACAAGTAATCC
The DNA here is from genome assembly GCF_949774975.1 of Lagenorhynchus albirostris. Classification (NCBI taxonomy): domain Eukaryota; kingdom Metazoa; phylum Chordata; class Mammalia; order Artiodactyla; family Delphinidae; genus Lagenorhynchus; species Lagenorhynchus albirostris. Next base: position 72,956,109 of record NC_083108.1, read on the forward strand.
GAACATATGCTGCAGGGCAAGAAGTCCTGTCAGTGATGGGACAGGTTGAGAGTACAGACCAGGAGCACCTGATCTGTATTTGGGATGAGGCTTGGGGCAGGGGCACAGAAGAGCTAGAGCCGCGGTTCTCAACTGGGGGTTATTTCACCGACCCCGGGGACATTTGGCAACGTCTGAAAATGATAATTATCATCATGACTAGGGTCGGATGCGACTGACATCTAATGAGTAGAGATCAGGGACGCTTCTAAACATCCTACAATCCACAGGACAACCTCCCCTGCACCCAACAAAGAATTATCCAGCCCCAAATATCAATAGTGCTGAGGCTCACAAACTGATCCAAAGGGATGATTGAAATTAATCAAGTGGGGGAAGGCTCCTAGCAGAGAGGAGTATTCCAGGGCTTCAGAAGAACATGTGCAAAATCTCAGAGGTGAGAGAGAAAAGGGTAGATTAGAGACCAGAAGAATAATAACTCATATTTGTTACTTCCCATGCGCCAGGGATGCTTCAAATATACTCACCACAACCAAACGGGGTAGGCACTTTTGTTATCCCATTTTACAGATGGGGACATCAAGGCACTGAAGGAGGAAGTTCTCACAGCTAGGAAGAGGCAGAGCTGGGATCTGAACCCAGGGAAGCTCATTCTGGAACCAGTCCTCTGAACCCCAAACTAGTGCCAGAAGCTGCCCTTTCTAGCTGAAGAGTTGAAGGGCAGAGATTGTTAGGGTATAGGGTGCAGATTGGAGAGAAATAGCTTGAGAGGAAAGCAGGAATCTGATCAGGAAGGGGCTTGTGAGCTATGTTAAAGGAATTTTCCTGAAAGAGCAATGAGAAATCAGCGGAGAAATTTGAGGAGAATGAGAGAATTGCCTTTGCATATTTATTAAAAATTTTTTTAATTTACTATTATTATTATTATTATTATTTGCCTTTGCATTTTAGAAAGATCCTCTGGTTGCCTTGTGGAGAATGGCTCAGCCTATAGGCTGGATGACTACTTGGGCTGTCATAGGAATCCAGACGTGAACTTGAACTTGGGCTTAGGTGAGTGTCTAGTGGCGTGGAATGAAGTGGGTGAATTCAAAAGCACTTGAGAAGATATGGGAGTTTAGGGAGTGGCTGAGGGGGGCTATGAGGATTAAAGGCTGGGCATCTGCCTGGGAGACTTTCTTAGTTTGGTAGTGCTGTCATAACAAAGTATCACAAACTGAGCGGTTTAAACAACATAAAGTTGTCTCACAGTTCTGGAAGCTAGACGTCTATAATCAACAGGGTGGGTTGCTTCTGAGGGCTGTGAAGGAAGGAACTATTTCAGCCCTCTCTCCTTGACTTGTAGCTGGCTGTCCTCTCCCTGTGTCTTCCCATCGTCTTTCCTCAATGCGGATCTGTGTCCACATTTCCTCTTCTTATAAGGACACCAGTCTTATCGATTAGGGGCCACTCTAATGACCTCATTTTAATTTATCACCTCTGTAAAAATCCTACTCCATAACATAAGATCAGACCCTGAGGTACTGGGGGTTAGGACTTCAACATAGGAATTTGAAGGGACACAATTCAATCCATAACAGAGATGGAGCTATGATTCCCTGAAATAGGATGTTTTAGGGAAGGAAAATGAGTGGGAGAACAGAGCAAGAAACTATAATTCAAAAGAAAACAGTTGTATTCAAAAGCCTATTTATTTATAATGATGTACATTTATATGAAATAGTATGAAGCCATTAAAAAGGATAATTAAGAAACTTTGACAGCAATATAAACATTTATGAAATAATAGTCTATGAAGAAAATCAAAACACAGGAGTTTACCTACACTAATATGGACTACATATGTGTGCATCTAATAACTTGAAAAAAGTGCAGAGGAGGAAACTGTTATGTAAGGAGGAGAATCTGCGGGTGGATATTTTCATTTTAATATTCTTGTCATGAAGGAACTCAATCTAAAGCAGCACTAGGACTCCAGGATCACACTTGTGGGGGGTTTTTCCCCACAATTTTAGGATTATTTTAGGCTGTGCCCTGGAAGTTACTTATTTTTATATCAGAGCTTGTTTCTTTTTCATAAAAATTTGCATTGAATGTTGTAATTAGTAAAAAAAAAAAAATCAATTTGTTGATCAGATTCCTGCCACTGTTCACATTGCTATGGTATTTTAGTTTTTCCTTGTCCTCCTTAAACCAGTCCTCATTTAGAGTGATCTTTCTAAAATCCAAGTGTGGGGACTTCCCTGGTGGTCCGGTGGCTAAGACTCCATGATCCCAGTGCAGGGGGCCCGGGTCCGATCCCTGATCAGGGAACTAGATCCCACATGCCGCAACTAAGATCCTGCATGCTGCAACTAAGACCTGGTGCAGCCAAATAAACAAAATTCTTTTTTTAATGAATTTTTTTTTTTTTTTTTTTTTTTTTTTTTTTTGCGATACGCGGACCTCTCACTGCTGTGGCCTCTCCCGTTGCGGAGCAACAGGCTCCGGACGCACAGGCTCAGCGTCCATGGCTCACGGGCCTAGCCGCTCTGGGGCATGTGGGATCTTCCCAGACCGCGGCACGAACCCGTATTCCCTGCATCGGCAGGCGGACTCTCAACCACTGCGCCACCAGGGAAGCCCTTTAATGAATTTTTTAAAAAATAAAAATAAAATGCAAGCGTGATTATGAAGTCACTTCCTGGCTTTAAAATCCTGTACTGAGGGGTTTCCCTGGTGGTGCAGTGGTTAAAAATCCACCTGCCAATGCAGGGGACATGGGTTCCCACGTGCCGTGGGCCGTGCGCCACAACTACTGAGCCTGCCCACATAGAGCCCGTGCTCCACAACAAGAGAAGCCACCACAATAAGGAAGCATGTGCACCGCAATGAAGAGTAGCCCCCGCTCGCCGCAACTGAGAAAGCCCACGCGCAGCAACAAAGACCCAACGCAGAAAAAAATAACTAATTAATTTAAAAAAATCCTGTAGTGATCTCTCTTGATTTCCTCTGGGTCCCCACAAAATCTTCAGGATCAGGCTCTTATTGGGCAAAAGTGTCACTTCTCACAGTCCTCAGCCCCTTTCCACCTACTGAATGTGCTAAAATACTTAGAGTTCACATATATCATCCCTTTTTCTGGGCTTTCCCTTTTCTGGGCTTTTGCTGTAACTTTGTGGTAGATTGGAAAGCGTTCTCAATTCTTTACTTTCTCCGTTTATTAAAGTCATACATCCATACCCTTTATTATGTGACTATACTGGGGGTTGAATAGTGTCTCCCAACTTCGTGTCCACCCAGAACTTGTGAATGTGACCTTATTTGAAAACAGGGCCTTTGCAGATGTAATCAAGTTAAGATGATGTTATACTGGATTAGGGTGGACCTTAATCCAAAGACTGGTGTCCTTCTAAGAAGAGGAAGAAAAAACTTTTCTTGGCCACACCACGCAACACGTAGGATCTTAGTTCCCTGACCAGGGATCGAACCCATGCCCCCTGCACTGGAAGTGCAGAGTCTTAACCACTGGACCGCCAGGGAAGTCTTGAAATTTTTTTTATGATAATTTTTTTTTAATTTTTATTTTTATGGAAGTATAGTTAATTTACAATGCTATGTTAGTTTTTGGTGTACAGCAAGGTGATTCAGTTATGCATATATATATTCTTTTTCATATCCTTTTCCATTATAGGTTATTACAAGATATTGAATATAGTTCCCTGTGCTATACAGTAGGATGTTGTTGTTTAATCTGTTTTATATATAGGAGTTTGTATCTGCTAATCCCAAACTCCTAATTTATCCCTCCCCCACCTTTTCTGTTTGGTAACCGTAAGTTTGTTTTCTATGTCTGTGAGTCTGTTTCTGTTTTCTTTCTTTTTTTTTTTTTTTTTTTTTTTTTGCGGTACGTGGGCCTCACACTGTTGTGGCCTCTCCCGTTGCGGAGCACAGGCTCCGAATGCGCAGGCCCAGCGGCCATGGCTCTTGGGTCCAGCCGCTCCGCGGCATGTGGGATCCTCCCAGACCGGGGCACGAACATGTGTCCCCTGCATCGGCAGGCGGACTCCCAACCACTGTGCCACCAGGGAAGCCCCTGTTTATGTTTTGTAAATAAGTTTACTTGGATCACATTTTAGATTCCACATATACATGATATCATATGATACTTGTCTAAGAAGAGGGAAATTTGGACACAGAGATATAGAGGAGCCATAGAGGGAAGACCACGTGATGACAGAGGCAGAGATTGGAGTGATACTTCTACAAGACAAGAAACACTGAGGTTGGTGGGCAACTACCAGAAGCTAGGAGAGAAGGATAGAATACATTCTTATTTGGAGCCTCTGGAAGGCATCAACCCTGCTGACACCCTAAAGTTGGACTTCCAGTCTCCTGAACTGTGAGACATTGGATTTCTGTTGTTTTAAGCAACCCAGTTTGTCATACTTTGTTACTGCAGCCTTAGGAAGCAAATACAGGGTCTTTCCCAAACTTCCCATCAGAGCAGGTGGAGTAAATTTCCCTGACCCATAAAGCTGGGCTTGGCCTTGTGACGTGCTTTGGTCAATGGCATTTTAGCAGACGTGATGTGAGCAGAGGTCAAACATTCTTGTTCAATTTGTCATCTGTCAATAAAAGCACACACTCCGGGAGCTGCTGGCCACAGAATTGGACATGTGGGGAGGCCTGAGCCACCAGCCTGGAGCCAAGCCCTGCAGATCTCATCCTTGAAGAAGAGCCAACCCACAGACCCTGGAGGGGTCCACTACATGCTTGTTATTATCAGCCACTGAGTTTTTAACCCTAAGTCCCTAGTGCCTGGCATGGTGCTTAAAGTAGCTGCTTTGTAAAGCCTTCTTAGTGCTAAATGACTTTGAAGGTGCCTTACAAAAATAGTTCACACATGAATTCACAATGTTGTATCACCTTTTGCAGCCACTGCAGCGCCCCCTGCTCCCACCCCTCATCTGCTTCTTTACCTCACCTCAAGCCAATGTCAATCTTGATCAAAGAAAGTCACCCTGGCTTCTTTCCAGTTCTTTACCACTTGTTCAACTGTTCCTACTCCGGGCCTTTGCACATGCTGTTCCCTGGCCAGATTGCACTTCCCACCTGTTTCACTTGGCAAACTCCTATTCATCCTTCAGGTCTCAGCTACCTCATAGGGAAATTCCTTGGCTCCCCCAAACATGACAAATCTTCCTGTTTCTCAATCTCTTTGCACACTATACTTTTTCTTCGTTGTACCTATCTTAACTGCAATTAAATAATTATTAATAAAAATTTAGATGCCTGTCTCTTTTGTTAGACTGTATACATTAAATGTATTTTTAAATATAGTAAATACTTATTTAATCAAATACTTATATATTAATTAATGCTTATATATTTAAATACATATATATTAAATATTGCATATTAAACTTTTTTTTACTTTTTTTAGTGACTTTCTCATATTTTTTATTTGTTTTTTGGCCACGCCGTGGGTACCATGCAGCATGTGGAATCCTAGTACGCCGACCAGGGATCGAACCTGCACCCCTTGCAGTGGGAGTTCAGAGTCTTAACCACTGCACCACCGGGGAAGTCCTTATATTAAATTCTTAATGCCACTGAACTATATACTTAAAATGTTTAAAATGGTACATTTTGTTATATATAATTTACCACAATAAAACAATTCTAAAAAAAAAGTATATATTTTGCTTAGCAAATAGGACCACATCATTTGCCATTATTAGCATATTGATTATCTGAAAGGTAAATGAATAAGCAGCAAAATTAGGATTCAAATCCAAGTCCATTGGATCCCCCAAAGCTATAACTTTAACCTCTACACCACTTTCAATTGACCTGCACTCAATGAATAGTTTTTGAATGAATTATTCCACACCCTATTTTCCCAAAGAAATTCCAACTTTATACTTGTACAATCTATGGGGAAATTCAGAACATGGTTGCCTTTCCTTACATGTATTTTCCACTTTGACACTGTTTTTATTTTGAATTATATACATGGAGGGTAGCACTGGGGTCTGTTCAACACTTAGAGCTTCTAGGGGACTTCCCTGGCGGTTCAGTGGTTAAGACTGCACTTCCAATGGGGGGGGCGTGGGTTGGATCCCTGGTCCGGGAACTAAGATCCCACAAGCCTCGAGGTGTGGCCAAAAAGCAAACAAACAAGCCACTTAGAGCTTCTAAAGGTGAGAATCAGGCCTTGGAATGGAGCAGGAACCCTCCCCAAACCCTTGTAACCGGAGCTTGGCAGGTGGTGTAGGCTAAATAATAGTCCCAAAGTATGTCCCTGTCCTAATCCCGCAAATTTGTGGATATTATCAATACTTTATATGGCAAAAGGTACTTGGCAGGTGTGATTAAGTTAAAGACCTGATAAAAATATATTTGGTCTTTGTCCTGGGTTACTGACACAGAGCTCCTAAAGCCCATGAAATTTTCCTGAGTGATGGGAGCGTCTTTTATTATTCATAGGGAGCTCTTTTTTAAAATTTATTTAATTTTTTTTGGCTGCATTGGGTCTGTTGCCGCGCGCGGGCTTTCTCTAGTTGCGGCGAGCGGGGTCTTCTCTTCGTTGTGCTGCTTGGGCTTCTCATTGCGGTGGCTTCTCGTGGAGCATGGGTCTAGGCGCGTGGGCTTCAGCAGTTGTGGCACGTGGGCTCAGTAGTTGTGGCTCTCGGGCTCTAGAGCGCAGACTCAGTAGTTGTGACGCACGGGCTTAGTTGCGCCGCAGCATGTGGGATCTTCCCAGACCAGGGCTCGAACCCGTGTCCCCTGCACTGGCAGGTGGATTCTTAACCACTGCACCACCAGGGAAGCCCCAGGAGCTCTTTTTGATCACACCTGAGTTTATGTTAATGAGGTGACTTAGGGTTGGGACCCCTAGCCGGCCACCAGAAAGACCAAGGGATTAGAAGGTTGGAAATATCAGCCCTACCCAGACTTAAGGAAAAGTGGGGAAGGGGTGGTAGTGCTGGTGATTAAGCTCCATAAATACTTGTGAGCTTCTTGATCGGTGAACACATCAAGAGGAGCTGAGAGGGTGGTGCACCCAGAGAGGGTATGGTGCTCCAGGCACCACCCTTACCTTGCCCTACTTCTCTCTCCCATTTGGCTGTTCCTGAGTTGTATCCTTTATAGCAAACTGGTGAATGAATATGAGGTTCCCAGCCTTGTCCGCAACAAGCAGTCCTGCCCCAAGCATTGCACAGATGCGCCAGAGCTGTAGGAAGCAGGTAGACTGGAAAGGAGGACATCTCAAAGGTAGAGATTTGGATTCCACCTCTGGAACCTTGCTTGCTAAGGGACTAGTGCAGTGGTTCTAAGTATGATCTGGGAATCCTTAGCATCCCTGAGATTCTTAAAATGAACCCATGAAGTGAAATCCATTTATCATGCTGCTACTAAGATATTGTCTTTTCACTTTCATTCTCTCACGAGCGTAGAATAGTTTCCAGAGGCTGCAGGACATAATATGTGATAATGCAACAGACTGAACGTAGCAGCACATATGAGAAGCCAGCTGTCTTCTATTAAGCCAGACATTAAGCAATTTGCAAAAATGTAAAACAATGCCATTCTTCTCATTTTTGTTTTGGAAAATGTTTTTCACAAAAATATTTCATTAACATGGAATGGTTTGTTGTCTTTAAAAACAAATCTTTTAATAATTATTTGGTCTTGATATGGTATCAATAGACATAACCCACATAAATAAAAAATTCTTTCATATCTTTAATAATTTAAGACTGTAAAGGGCTCCTGAGACCAAAAAAAGTTGAGAACCACTGCTTAATGTACAGAAAGATTTCTTGTGGCCATTTTTACAATCTACCACATACATATAATCTTTTTTATCAAAATGAGATACTATGTACTTTACATGACTTTTTTTTTGTATATTTGTGATTTCTTCAAGATTCCTAGGAGTCTTGATACATATTATAAAGTTGCTGTCTTGAATATTCTGCCCATCTGTATTCCACAAACAGTTCATGAATGTTCATTTCAACAAATCTTCAACAACATGACGTGTTAAAATATATTTTGCTAATCTTAATAGGTAAAATCAGTATCTCATTTTAAATGTACATTTCTTTACTAGGGAAACTAGATCTTTTTCCATAAATACTAGTAATATATGTCTTCTTTTGTGAATTGCCTTTTTGTCTATCAAGATTTGTCTTTTTCTTACCAATCTGAATTTTTAACAATTTATATTTTGTGGGTGTCAATCTTGTCGTTTTCTTTTTTTGGGGGGGGGGCCGCGCTACACAGCTTGTGGGATCTTAGTTTCTTGACCAGGGACCGAACCTGTTGGGCCCCTTGCAGTGGAAGCTCGGCGTCTTAACAGCTGGACCCCAGAGAAGTCCCTTCACAAGTTCTTATGCAGCTACTTCACTCTTTGTAACACTACATCATACTCCAACGTATGGATGTAAACTACTGATCCCCTACTGATGGAACCTTTGGTGCTGCAATGAACATCCTTGCATATACCTAAGAACTGGTGTGAATCTGCACGAACAGAAACCTTATTTTTCAACACCCTGAAGGTAGCTCTAGCCCTAAGCTCACAGACACTGATAAATCACAAATACCTTTTCTTTATCGTAATACATCTGTCAAGTGGACCAGATGCTTGCATTGGCCTGAGCAATGTTTCCTTGCTCCTGGGTAACCTACGTGACAAGTCAAATTATCATTACTATTTAGTTAAGGGGCCAGTCACATGGTGGGAAAGGCAGTTCAACATACAGGGTGTGCAAAAGCTCTGAAGCAGGCAAAACAGCCCAATTTGAGGAACTAAAAGAAACTTAATATGTTGAGGGGCAGAGTAAAAATGAGTCGACTGGAGAAATGGGCCAATCAGGACTCGTGGCCATAATTTTGGAGCCAAACCTTAGAGTGATAAGGAGCCACTTAAGGGGCTTTAGTCAGAAGTGAAGTTGGAGTTTGTTTCAAAAAATGCATCAGAACTTATCACTATATACCTATCAGTACAAACTTACTGGAACCGTTAGAATTAACAAAGACAATCATGGGAATGTCATGTACAGCACGATCACTATTGTTAATAACACTATATTGTATATTTAAAAGTCATTAAGAATAGATCTTAAAAGTTCTCATCACAAGAAAAAATTTTTATAACTATGTATGGTGATGGGTGTCAACTAGACTTATTGTGATCATTTTGCAATATACACAAATAACAAATTATGCTGTACACCTAAAATTAACTTGTCAATTATATCTCAATTGAAAAAAAAAAAACCACCTGAAAATAGCCAGTGCTGAGAAGGAAGTGGAATAATTGGAACTGTTACACATTGCTGGTGGGATACAAAATAGGTTTGAAACTCTTACAAAGTTAAACTACACAACCCAGCCAATCCTACTTGTAAGTATTCTAACCCAAGAGAAATGAAAACATATGTCCACACAACACCCTGTATGTGAATGTTAATAGTGGCTTTATTCATAATCTCCAATAATTATAAACAACCCAAATATCTTTCAATGGGTATTATTTTAGAATAAACAGTGACACACTGATACAATAGAATGCTGACTGACAAAAGAACTACTGAACCATTAATGTGAACAAATGTCACAGATATTATGCCACAGAACATATTACATGATGTTCTGGAAAAGACAAAACTAGAAAAACAAAAATTTTATCAGTGGTTACTAGGAGTGGAAACTGACTTTTGGAAGGAACTTTGGTGGTGCTTCCCAAACTGCAGAGGCCACTGCACTGCACACACAAAAAATCAATTCTACCAAATGTAAATTATCAATAAAATAACTTAAAAAACCCATGTCTAATGACACATCATTTTAGGGAGACTGTAGGGTAACGGGCACTCTTATACATGAGTATAAATTGGTACAACCTCCATGGAGGGCAGTTTGGCACCACCTACCAAAACTGCCTAAATCCTGACTCAGCAAAAAGCTACTTCCTACCTGATGCTTGCTCATCTGTATGCACACTGCAAGTTACTCACTACATCGCACTGTTACCCAGCACTTTCTGAAAGTTTGCTTTAACCGAAAGAACTTCATTTGTACCTGTCTTTGTTAACTGGAAAAAAATCAAGATTTTCACTTTTATGAAAAAAGGCAAAGGGGGAAAAGAGCGGTTTTGTTTTGCAGAGAGCCACTAGAGACGGCAGCATGTCTGGGCAGTGGGAGTGGCACCGGCAAGCTCCTTCCCTGGAACTACACTCTGACATCTCAGCATCCAGAGCCGTCACTTTGAACTGTGAGCATCTGTGTTTTATCCCATTTTATGCCTCTGTTAGCAAGATGTGTCGTAAGGTAATTTCTTCACTTTATGCCATTTGGCTTACAAAAAGTTTCAGAAGCATACTCTACTTCTGGATAGCAGGGGAAACCAGTATAATTACAAATGACGGAAACCCAAATATCCATAGAATGCACTACTACACTATGCAGCAGTAAAGATGGACACTTCCTATGGAATAATCAAATTCATTTGTTATCTATATAACAGCATGTACTGCACATGGGGTTTTTGGTTAAAAACAGGGAAAGGTAAATAATTATACTAATTTGTTGTGTATGCTTTAAGAAACTAGATACACAAGAAACTAATAGTAATGACTATGGAGAGGGGCTGAATTGGGCAGAAATGGATGTTAAGTCATGGAAAGGGAGGAAAGTTTGTGGCCTGAGAGCCCACACTTGTTTCTTATCCATGTACCGTTAGTACTGACCTGTTGTTCAGTGATGGCTGTGGAAATGCCACGACTTTGTATTGGTAGGTGCCGGGTGAAAAAGCTGAGAAGACACTTAGGAAGCTAAGGATGTTGATCCAAAGAGGGGATTCCACTGCAGCTGATAGCACTCCCCTCCAATCCCACTCCTCTTAGTAGAGGCTAACATCCCATCAAGTTGGCTGAGCCATACCACACCTTCAGGCAGATTAAAAAAAGAAAAAAGACACAAAGGAAATGGACCCAATTATTTAATTAGGTTCTTTGTAAGAAGTTTAGAACACTACTTTGTGAGGATAAATTCCGTTTGTAAGAGCGAACACAGAGCGGAGGTAGCCCTGGAGCTGAGGAACAGCTTTGATTCTTCGCAGAATTTGTGAGTCCACAGCTTTCTGATCAACCTTCCGCTGCTCTGTAATCTCGTATTTCTAAAGAAAAAGAAAAATCATTAAAAAAAAAAAGGGCACAAGTACCAAACTCCACATTAACTAAGAAATCCTACATCACAAGTACTCAATCCCAGGAATATTTAGAAGGCAATTTTTAAAAATGAATTATTTTTATTTTTGGTTGTGTTAGGTCTTCGTTGCTGCACACAGGCCTTCTCTAGTTGTGGCGAGCGGGGGCTACTCTTCGCTGTGGTGCGCGGGCTTCTCATTGTGGTAGCTTCTCTTGTTGCAGAACACGGGCTTAGCTGCTCCGCAGCATGTGGGATCTTCCTGGACCAGGGCTCGAATCCGTGTCCCTTGCATTGGCAGGTGGATTCTTAACCACTGCGCCACCAGGGAAGTCCCTAGAAGTCAACTTTGATAATTCTTTCCTCGGAGGGCTGTGAAATACAACCTATTTTTAATATAATAATAGCAACTCTTGGGCTTCCCTGGTGGCGCAGTGGTTAAGAATCCACCTGCCAATGCAGGGGACACGGATTTGAGCCCTGGTCAGGGAAGATCCCACATGCCGTGGAGCAACTAAGGCCATGTGCCACAACTACTGAGCCTGCGCTCCAGAGCCCATGCTCCGCAACAAGAGAAGCCACCACAATGAGAATCCCATGCACCACAACAAAGAGTAGCCCCCGCTCGGCACAACCAGAGAAAAGCCCATGCACAGCCAACGATGACCCAATGCAGCCAAAAATAAAATAATCAGCAGAATCTGGAAAAATATTATTTCCCAGATAGTCCTCATTATTTACAGCTTTTCTTTTTCCAACAGTTCTTAACCTTGTTTATTTTCACTCCCAAGTAGGAGAGCCAGAGCTATTAGAGGCAAAGACAGAAATAGCTTACCTCTCTCTCTGTGTCGAAGATCTCACCTTCCTGGTGTCTGGGCTTACGCAGTTTCTTCTTCTTGAAGTAAGCATCAGTGAGATGTTCTGGGATTTTCACACCACTGATATCAATTTTGGTGGAAGTGGCAATGACAAATTTCTGGTGTGTTCTCCGCAGAGGAACTCGATTGAGGGACAGAGGCCCTAAGGGGGGAAAATATAGTGAGGGGAAAGGGGATACAAAGATTCAAGAACTGACTGGATTTGAAGAAACCTGTTGAAGTTCTAACTTTTCTCTGGATCCAAAGAAATTCCAAACTGCTTTCTACTGTCAGCATCAAGGCTTTTTTCAAGATCTCAGTTTGTCCAAGGCTCCCCCCATCCTCAAATTTTAAAGTTACCCGGATTAGGAGAGAGCATAGTCACTTATACAGATTGGTCAAAAATCACTGGTCCTTGAGGACAAATTTAAACTGAGCACTGTTTTTTGGAGTAAACAGTTCACTTTTCCCCTATCCAGGAACTCCATCCTGGTGCCAAGGGCAGACCAATTACAAGTCTTATGAAGGATGCATTCCTAGGAGTTAGTAGCCAACCATTCTGCATTTTAGGTGGCAGTTATACCTGGTGATACGTTGCCACGCAAACTCTAAATACCTGCTTCCTCAGAACTCCCGTGCACATAAGGCAATGAAGTAGGGCAAAGAATCTCATGACACTGAAACTTCTATTTAGGTGGGAGCAAAGTGTATACTTCAAGCATTTAAAAACACATGCTTCAGGACTTCCCTGGTGGTCCAGTGGGTAAGACTCTGCGCTTCCAATGCAGGAGGTCTGGGTTCGTTCCCTGGTCGGGGAACTAGATCCCACAAGCATGCCACAACTAATGATCCCGTGTGCCACAATGAAGATCCCACATGCCACAGCTAAGACCAGGCACACCCAAAATAAATATTAAAAAAAAAATTTTTTTTAATAAAAATACAACCTTCAAAAGAGTAAATCCCAAGAGTTTTCATCACAAGGAAAAAAGTTTTTTCTTTTATCTAAATGCGAAGATGGATATTGAACCTATTGTAGTAATTATTTCACAATATATGTAAATCAAACCATCATGTTGTACACCTTAAACTCCCAAGAGTGATGCATATAAATTATTTCTCAGTAAAACTGAAGGTGGGGAGACCTGCAAATTTCAGAGTATATTAAATCCAAGGATCTTCTTACCAGTCACAAGTAGCAAGCCACTGCTCAGCTGCTTCAGGAAAATGACCCTCTGTAGATTAAAAAGAAATGCTAGATGGTTCCACAAATTAGAAACTGACTTCTGAATTAATCAAATCACAGGTTCCTAAATTTGGTAAAAAAGGAAATTTCTACATATGCATATGTGCAGCAGTTCTGGAAATAACTTACCAAACTAATAACAGGGGTGACGAGCAGTACTTTTGTGTGCTTGATTTTTAATGAGCAGCCACTACTTTTAACATTAAAAAAAAACTAGTACCCTTTAACTCAGTAATTCTATCCCTGCAAATCCATCCTAAGAAGTTAACTCAAATACATAAACATTTTTGGGTACAGGGACATCTGAATCACCTGTAACAAGCAGTATAACCAACGACAGGAATTGGTAATAAGTTATTGTCTATTATTGACTAAACACGTTATGATAGTGACTGGGTTGTTGGTTTTGTTATGGATCACTCTCACCTCTCCCACAGAACCTCTTGCTACTAACTGCAGTTCACACAGGTAAACAAATCCTATCCAGAGAACAAACTTATTAGGATCAAGTACTCCAGGTACCTCAAGTGTCATGCTCTGCTCACCTTGCCTCTGTGGCGCCCAGTGAGGATAATCAGAATGGTTCCAGGAGTGATGCTAGCACGCAGTTTTCTCACATGCTTACTGAAGGGTTTTTTGCCGTGACTCAACAGCTTTCGAGGCACATCTTCAGTAGGATAATACCTAGGCTGGAGAGAGCCCATAGGTCCAACTTATTTAAATAATCTAATCAAGTCAGTAGAGCTGGTTGTGAGGTCAGTGAAACCTTCACTACAATCCTGTAGTTACTTGAACCACTTTATTCACACTACTGCATTTTCACTTCTAATATTTTAAAGGTAGAAAAGATCAACACTGCTTCAATAGCTTTACATGCAAAACATAGGGTGGAATCCATTTAACTGAAGGAGCTGTGTCCAAGCAGAGAGAAAGCATCAAGCAAGTTACCTTTGTAAATTTGGAATAAACCAAACTTTAGAGATTACATGGCAAGCTATCATTATATACTGTTGTGTAGCAGTGATTCTCAAGTTTTTCTGGGGTCCCTGACCCTCTGGGGTCCCTACTTCTCCAGAAACACACGCCTGACACAATTTTGTATGTTATGAAAAAAGGCATGGCTTGTTTTCCAACTCAAATTAAGTGTGTTCATATGCTTCACATTAACATGCATCACTTCCATCTTATCCATAAAGAATAAATTGTATAAAACCATAGACATTAGTTTAGATCAAGACTGCCAGTTCATTTATTGTAAAAATAAGACCCCACACAGGGCTTCCCTGGTGGCACAGTGGTTAAGAATCCGCCTGCCAATGCAGGAGACATGGGTTCGAGCCCTGGTCTGGGAAGATCCCACATGCCGCGGAGCAACTAAACCCGAGCGCCCCAACTATTGAGTCTGCGCTCTAGGGCCCGCAAGCCGCAACTACTGAGCCTACGAGCCACAACTACTGAAGCCCCCGCGCCTCGAGCCTGTGCTCCACAGAGAAGCCCCTGCACCGCAACGAGGAGTAGCCCCCTCTCTCTTCCACTAGAGAAAGCCCGCGCATAGCAACGAAGACCCAATGCAGCCAAAAATAAATAAATTAATTTTTTAAAAAGACCCCACACAAAGACTCTTTCGCTTATGACAAGTAACTCAAAATAATCTATTTCTAACCGTATCATTTTAGTGGACGGTCCTTCTTTTACCACAAACATTAATACCTAATAGAAAAATCAGCTCACAAAACCTGTGACAAGAAGAAATCAAAGCGCCATTTTCCCTCTGGTGCAGTAATATTCAACTGTGAAGAGTGTAATACATCTGCAATAGTCCCATAATGGAAATCACAGAGCAAACCTTTATTTTTCACAGAGAAAACGCTGGGTCTTATGCATGGTAAAGAGGGGCCAAGAAACACCCACTCTAGTGGACAAATGTTCTACAGGTCTGGGCGCACCCTAGGCTCTACGTATGGTAAGTCTCACAACAACCCTGTGAATCAAAACTTTATTCCCATTTTACAAGAAACAAAAGCACAGAAAAGTAACTCTACTTAAGAACAGTAAATAATAAAGCGAAGTTGCAAACCCAGAACTATCCTCCATTAATAATCCTCTGGTAAACATACACTTCTAAAACCTGAGCACACACACAAAAATCCTCACAGGAGGGCTTCCCTGGTGGCACAGGGGTTAACAATCGCCTGCTAATGCAGGGGACACGGGTTTGAGACCTGGCCGGGGAAGATCCCACATGCCACGGAGCAACTAAGCCCGTGCGCCACAACTACTGAGCCTGTGCTCTACAGCTCACGAGCCACAACTACTGAAGCCCGTGCTCCACACCAAGAGAGGCCACCGCAATAAGAAGCCCACGCATCGCAACGAAGAGTACCCCCGCTCACCGCAACTAGAGAAAGCCTGAGAGCAGCAACCAAGACTGAATGCAGCCAAAAAATAAATAAATAACCCTCACAGGATTCAAGCTTCAACTAAACACCCAAATTACAATCTCCTCCAAATCTTACCATTTTGCGAAGTTTAACCACCCGGGTACCACCATTCTTGTCACCACCAACTGGTTTTGTGACAGTAGCAAGAACTTTCACCTTCTTTTTCTTTTCAACCTAGTAGGACACAAATGCGTCAAAAAGTCAGAGGCAGACAAACGTTTTAATGTTAAGACATAATGCTCAGGGCTTCCCCTCATCCCTTACCTTGGATTTAGCTGCTGAATACTTCCTCTTGTACAAGGCCTTTCTGGAATACATAGCCGATCGGGAATATCTGCCAATTCCTCTGACCAGGACAGGGTTTCGGCTGCAGTGGGGCTTCCCCTTCTTAACCTGCTTCACCTTTTTAACCTTGCCACCAGCATCAGTCTTCTTGGCTTCAGGTTTTTTCTCCTTAGTATCTGGCTTCTCAGGCTTTTCACCCGCCATCTACCAATACATATATTTTTTAAAAAGGCATTTCACCAATTATCTCATAGCTATACATCGACAGGCCTCCCAGACTGCAAGTCCTTGTCCTCCTTCTCCATCCTTTACACCCCTCCCACTATAAGATACAGGCCTTCCTCCAAATCGCCACACATCTGCAACAATATCCATAAATGGTTAACTTTTAGGTTGTCTCCCCAATACCGTATAACATTCTTGACGATTTGAATATATCTCACAACTATTATTTGTTCGCTACATATATTTAGAGGTCAAAAGTCCCTATTCCATTATTTGTTTTACGAATTAGAAATCCTAGACTTAGCTTTAACAATCTCCACAGCCAGAAAGCAGCGAGGCTGTAACCTGAAACCGTTTGCTTTCAGGACTTTTGCTCTTATCAGACTGTCTCACTCAAGAAATTCCGTTTAGGAGGCGAAGACACACACACACAAATGGCCCAAACTCAGGCCAAACTGAAAAAAGCGAAGCCCAGCAGGCGACTTCCGGCCGCGGACGTCGGGAGACGGGAAAAGTTGCACTTGTGCTCAGTCTCAAATCCACAACGTGGCGGAGACGAGCTCGGCGTCGTCTTTTGGAACGCAGGTCCCGAATTCAGACAGAGCGCGCGCCGCCGCCCTTGTCCCTGCTGCCCCACTGGCCCGCTACGAATCCCTGGAGGGGCCCTGTTTCCCCAGCCCGGGAGGGTGGCGAGCAACCGGAGCCCCGGAGCCTCTGCAGCATTCCACCTCACACTGTTCGTGCCCCACAGCACCCTCTTCGTGCCCCACCGTAAACCCAAGCGAGAGAAATGAAGGGTCTGGGAGGCCTCCCAAATGGCCCTGAGCGTGTCCGACCCCTGCAGTTGTCGACTTGATACCCTCCTGGTTAAGATGGCGAAGGATTGGGATCCTGAAATAGAGTCTTGCAGAGACGGGACGCCATTCTTACCTTGCAAGATGGGAAAAAGAACTAAGACACCGGCTTCCGGTCTATAAGCAATCACGGGAGGTGTCGAGTCTCACTTCCTTCCGGGTCAGGGGCATCATGGGAAATGTAGTTTTTCCTCGTTCGTACTGTAAACAGAGCTAATTTTCTCAATAGGAGGCGAAAGTGGAGAAATTTTTTCCTGAAAATGCTTCATTTTATAGACCAATAGAATTCTCAAAGTACTTTTGGGAACCGGCATAAAGTTGAAACTTTTTATATTTGCTTACCTGTGCTATACAATAGGAAAAAAGCTAGAATTTAAAATGAATAAAATATATTCCTGTTCTGAAGAACACACATTCAAGGGAAAAGCAAACAGGTAAATTAATAATTGTAAGTTATTTCTTCTGGGAGATTTAGGAAAGTTTTGCACCAGAGTTTGTTTTTGTGTTGGATTTGGAAGAATAGATACAAATTTGGCAGATGAAAGTGTCAATTGGAACAATAAATGCAAGAGGCATGGAGGCATCAAAGAGCATGGTTGTTTATTCCCTCTACAAGCATTTCTGGCCACTTTGTACTCTATTTCTTCACTTCTAAAATGGAGATAACCATATCTACCTCACAGGGTTTGGGGGAAGATTAAATAAGTTAATGTACATAAAATCACTAAGAATGGGCTTCCCTGGTGGCGCAGTGGTTGAGAGTCCGCCTGCTGATGCAGGGGACACGGGTTCGTGCCCCGGTCCGGGAAGATCCCACATGCCGCGGAGCGGCTGGGCCCGTGAACCATGGCCGCTGAGCCTGTGCGTCCGGAGCCTGTGCTCCGCAACGGGAGAGGCCACAACAGTGAGAGGCCCGCGTACCACAAAAAAAAAAAAAAAAAAATCACTAAGAATGGTATTTGATGCATGGTAACGGCTAAATAAATGTTAGTTCTTGTTGTCACCACCACCAGCATCACCATGTACATCATGGTTGTGGATGATGTAATGGAGCAGGACCCTGTGGGATCTTACTATGTGCCAAGTATTCTGCTAAAAGTTATACACTAGGGATAAATAAGAGCAATGCTGTATGCTATGTGCCTAGAACTGTTCTATGAGCCTTGCTTTATTTTATTTAATCCTCCCAAAAATTCTATAGAGGATACTATTATGAGGAAACTGGAACTCAAAGAGGTGCAGTAACTTGCCCACAGCATGGATCTGATCCATAGAGTGCACTCTTTTTTTTTTTTGCGGTGTGCGGGCCTCTCACTGCTGTGGCCTCTCTCGTTGCGGAGCACAGGCTCCGGACGCACAGGCTCAGCGGCCATGGCTCACGGGCCCAGCCGCTCTGCGACACGTGGGATCCTCCCGGACCGGGGCACGAACCCATGTCCCCTGCATCAGCAGGCAGACTCTCAACCACTGTGCCACCAGGGAAGCCCAGAGTGCACTCTTAATCAACAGTCTGTAAAGATTAAAGAGCTGACTAATGAACGTGAATAAGAGAGTTCTTTGCTCATATTAGAATTAAAAATAAGAATAGTTATTGTCTTTTGCAAAACAAACAGCACAGTATATCTTATAGTTTTTGTTTTTTAACTGCATCAAAGTCCTTAAGGTAACATGTACACAATGTGACATCTTTTGGCTTGAATTTTCCATTCTCTTCCATTTGTTGCTGGTGGCTAGAGCTTTTCACCTTGATGTATCCAAACCATCGTTTCCGTGTCCCCTGGAATCATGTAGCCTTTTTCTGGTTCTGGTTGACTGAGGATACATACATAGTGATCAGATGCTTCTGAAAGCCTCAGAGATTCCAGTGGGATCCTTCAGACTATAGTAAAGGCAGAATTGCCACGTTTGCTGAAACATGTGACTTCTAAACATGTCTGCCTCCCATACAGATTAAGGATGAGTGTGATCTTAATAGGCTGCATGTTATACCTGTAACCCAAATTGGGTCCAGCTGCTCCCCGCTCAAAAGCCATTAAAGAGGCAAGGTTAGTGAAAAGGAAAGCTTGCTTTATTTTGGATGCCGACAACGGGGCAGGGGGAGGGGGAGGGGGGAACTATCCAAAGGGCCGACTTTGCCCCCACCCACCCCTGACAATCAAGGGCAAGAGTTTTTATAGGCTGAGGGAGGGGGCTACATATAGAAACAGCACAATCAGCTCTGACAGTCATCTTGAAATGGGTTTTCGGTGGTCTGAACAGTGTCATCTTGATTGTTTTAAGTACACTGAATCCTCAGTTCCAGGACTGGTTTGTTCCCATTTTCTTGAGGCCAATTCTTGGAATCATGGCAGCTTATGTCATGGCTACAGTCTGGTCATCATGTAGTTAACTTCTTCCACCTGGTGGGGGTTTTAGTATCTATAAGACACTCACAGGATATGGCTCAGAATATCATCTGTAGTCTTTGAGAAGGAACTAAAGGTCCTTGACTTTGCTTACGGACTAAACTACTATTGTTTTCTCCTGTTTGACCGATTTTCTTTGCTTCTGCATTTTCTCACTTCTCTGATTAAACTTATTCTTTGTCTAAAGGTTTTCCACAGACAAAAGGCAGGCTGAGGACAAGTGGGGCAAGGACCATAGGGTCCTGCTCCATTTCATACCCATTTAGGATTATTCACTGTCCATGCATGTAATATTTTCAAGGAAAAGCTTAGGCACAGCTCTTTTTTGAGACTGGGAATGTCGGCACCTTTATTTGTCCAGCTTCCTGAACAAAACACCTCTTAGAAACTGCAACTTTAGAAAACGTATCAGAGTGAATAAAGTGCAGAATTGTTTACTTGAGCCCCTCAAAAATTCTGACAATCTCAGAGACTTTCACATAGTCAGTGCCCCAAAATGTTTGTGAAATGACTTGCCATTGAAATCAAAATATAATGAACACCCTCTTGTGTTTTTTTGAGGTATTGCAAAATTTAGCATTCGTTAGTTGGGAAAAATATCATCACTCTGTTATAAACGGTATGATTACGCACCGGGTTTTGCCACTATAAAGTGCTCATAAATTTGTTCAGTGCTTTATTAATTACAAAGTAAACATTTTTGCAGACACTAAATCATTTTAAGCCTCAACACGACTTTCCTATGAGGTAGGACTTTAAGATGAAAAAACTGAGGCTTGATTACAATAAATGTCTTAGCCGAGGTCACGCATACATTTACATTGAATCGTATCTCTTTGTGCTACAGAAAGACAGAAAACCAGTAGGCAGTTGTGCTGCAGAAAGGGTATTATCCTTCTAGCCGGGGATCACTTGCTATCTGATCTTATGATAAATCTCTGCACGTGAGTTTTCTTTTTTATAAAATGGGGATGATATTGACAATATTAATAATAACTCCCTAAAGTTTTTGAAGAAACTACAATTATTTTTATTGAAAAATGTGAAAGTGAAATATTATATTTATTGCATTATTTTTCGAACATCTTTATTGGAGTATAATTGCTTTACAATGTTGTGTTAGTTTCTGCTGTATAACAAAGTGAATCAGTTATATGTATACATATATCCCCATATCCCTTCCCTCTTGCGTCTCCCTCCCACCCTCCCTATCCCACCTCTCTAGGTGGTCACAAAGCACTGAGCTGATCTCCCTGTGCTATGCTGCTGCTTCCCACTAGCTATCTATTTTACATTTGGTAGTGTATACATGTCAATGCTACTCTCACTTCGTCCCAGCTTACCCTTCCCCCTCCCCGTGTCTTCAAGTCCATTCTCTATGTCTGCATCTTTATTCCTGTCCTGCCCCTAGGTTCATCAGAACCATTATTATTTTTTTTTAGATTCCATATATATGTATGAGCATACAGTATTTGTTTTTCTCTTTCTGACTTACTTCACTCTGTATGACAGACTCTAGGTCCATCCACCTCACTACAAATAACTCAGTTTCATCTCTTTTTATGGCTGAGTAATATTCCATTGTATATATGTGCCACATCTTTATCCATTCATCTGTTGCTGGACACTTAGGTTGCTTCCATGTCCTGGCTACTGTAAATAGTGCTGCAATGAATATTGTGGTACATGACTCATTTTGAATTATGGTTTTCTCAGGGTATATGCCCAGTAGTGGGATTGCTGGGTCATATGGTAGTTCTATTCTTAGCTTTTTAAGGAACCTCGATACTGCTCTCCATAGTGGCTGTATCAGTTTACATTCCCACCAACAGTTCAAGAGGGTTCCCTTTTCTCCACATCCTCTCCAGCATTTATTGTTTGTAGGTTTTTTGATGATGGCCATTCTGACCGTGTGAGGTGATACCTCAGTGTAGTTTTTTTTTGTTTTGTTTTGTTTTGTTTTTTTGCGGTACGCAGCCCTCTCACTGTTGTGGCCTCTCCTGTCGCGGAGCACAGGCTCCGGACACGCAGGCTCAGCGGCCATGGCTCACGGGCCCAGCCACTCTGCGGCATGTGGGATCTTCCCGGACCGGGGCACGAACCCGTGTCCCCTGCATCTGCAGGTGGACTCTCAACCACTGCGCCACCAGGGAAGCTCCATCAATTTTGTTTATCTTCTCAAAGAACAGCTTTTAGTTTTATTGATCTTTGCTACTGTTTCTTTCATTTCTTTTTCATTTATTTCTGATCTGAACTTTATGATTTCTTTCCTTCTGCTAACTTTGGAGTTTTTTTGTTCTTCTTTCTCTAATCGCTTTAGGTGTAAGGTTAGATTGTTTATTTGAGATATTTCTTGTTTCTTGAGGTAGGATTGTATTGCTATAAACTTCCTTCTTAGAACTGCTTTTGCTGCATCCCATAGGTTTTGGGTTGTCGTGTTTTCCTTTTCATTTGTTTCTAGGTATTTTTTGATTTCCTCAGTGATCTCTTGGTTATTTAGTAGCATATTGTTTAGTCTCCATGTGTTTGTATTTTTTACAGTTTTTTTTTCCCGTCAATTGATATCTAGTCTCATAGTGTTGTGGTTGGAAAAGATACTTGATACGATTTCAGTTTTCTTAAATTTACCAAGGCTTGATTTGTGACCCAAGATATGATCTATCCTGGAGAATGTTCCATGAGCACTTGAGAAGATGATGTATTCTGTTGTTTTTGGATGGAATGTCCTATAAATATCAATTAAGTCCATCTTGTTTAATGTCATTTAAAGCCTGTGTTTCCTTATTTATTTTCATTGTGGATGATCTGTCCATTGGTGAAAGTGGGGTGTTAAAGTCCCCTACTATTATTGTATTACTGTCAGTTTCCCCTTTTATGGCTGTTAGCATTTGCCTTATGTATTGAAGTGCTCCTATGTTGGGTGCACAAGTGTTTACAATTGTTATATCTTCTTGTTGGATTGATCCCTTGATCATTCTGTAGTGTCCTTCTTTGTCTCTTGTAAAAGTCTTTATTTTAAAGTCTATTTTGTCTGATATGAGATTTGCTACTCCAGCTTTCTTTTGATTTCCATTTGCACGGAATATGTTTTTCCATCCCCTCACTTTCAGTCTGTATGTGTCCCTAGGTCTGAAGTGGGTGTCTTGTAGACAGCATATATATGGGTCTTGTTTTCGTATCCATTCAGCCAGTCTATGTCTTCTGACTGGAACATTTAATCCATTTTCATTTAAGGTAATTATTGATATGTATGTTCCTATTACCATTTTCTTAATTGTTCTGGGTTTGTTTTTGTAGGTCTTTTCCTTCTCTTGTGCTTCCTGAGGAGAGAAGTTCCTTTAGCATTTGTTGTAAAGCTGGTTTGGTGGTGCTGAATTCTCTTAACTTTTGTTTGTCTGTAAAGGCTTTAATTTCTCCCTCAAATCTGAATGAGATCCTTGCTGGGTAGAGTAATCTTGGTTGTAGGTTTTTCCCTTTCATCATTTTAAATATGTCCTGCCACTCCCTTCTGGCTTGCAGAGTTTCTGCTGAAAGACCAGCTGCTAACCTTATGCGGATTCTCTTGTATGTTATTTGTTGCTTTTCCCTTGCAGCTTTTAATATTTTTTCTTGTATTTAATTTTTGATGGTTTGAATAATATGTGTCGTGGTGTGTTTCTCCTTGGATTTATCCTGTATGGGACTCTCTGTGCTTCGTGGAATTGATTGACTATTTCCTTTCCCATATTAGGGAAGTTTTCAAGTCTAATCTCTTCAAATATTTTCTCAGATCCTTTCTTTTTCTCTTCTTCTTCTTGGACCCCTATAATTCGAATGTTGGTGCATTTAATGTTGTCCCAGAGGTCTCCGAGACTGTCCTCAGTTCTTTTCATTCTTTTTTCTTTATTTTGCTCTGTGATAGTTATTTCCACTATTTTATCTTCCAGGTCACTTATCCGTTCTTCTGCCTTAGTTATTCTGCTATTGATTCCATCTAGAGAATATTTAATTTCATTTAGCATGTTGTTCATCATTGTTTGTTTGCTCTTTAGTTCTTCTAGGTCCTTGTTGAATATTTTTTGTATTTTCTCCATTCTATTTCCAAAATTTTGGATCATCTTTACTATCTTTACTTTGAATTCTTTTTCAGGTAGACTGCCTATTTCCTTTTCATTTGTTTGGTCTGGTGGGTTTTTACCTTGCTCCTTCATCTAGTGCATATTTCTCTGTCTTCTCATTTTGTTTAACTTACTGTGTTTGGGTTCTCCTTTTCTCAAGCTGTAGGTTTATAGTTCCCATTGTTTTTGGTGTCTGCTCCCAGTGGGTGAGGTTGGTGTAGGCTTGTGTAGGCTTCCTACACAAGGTGGAGGGGACTGGTGCCTGTGTTCTGGTGGGTGGGGCTGGATCTTGTCTTTCTGGTGGGCAGGGCCGCGTCCGGTGGTGTGTTTTGCGGTGTCTGTGAACTTATTATGATTTTAGGCAGCCTCTCTGCTAATGGGTGGGGTTGTGTTAATGTGCTGCTAGTTGTTTGGCATGGGGTGTCCAGCACTGGAGCTTGCTGGCCATTGGGTGGAGCTGGGTCTTAGCGTTGAGACAGAGATCTCTGGGAGAGCTTTCACCATTTGGTATTACATGGGGCCAGGAGGTCTCTGGTGGTACAGTGTCCTGAACTCACCTCTCCCACCTCAGAGGCTCAGGCCTGACACCCAGCAGGAGCACCAAGGCCCTGTTAGCTGCACGGCTGTGAATGTGGCAGTCTCCATTCTGAAGTCAGATTATGAGGGTCTACAGTAGCTGTTCAGCTATAAGAGGATGACTTGGGAGCCCTTTGTCTACGAGGCTGTCTCCAGCAGCTGGTGGCTAAAAGAGTAGGTCTCCGCATGTGATGCCAGAATCTTAAATGTTTATACAGAGGTCTTCACTGGGTTCAGTCACGGATTTGGTACAGATGGCCTCAAGAACACCTTACTCTCTCAAGGCTGTGTGCTTGAAACAGCTCCTAAGCCTGAGGGTCTACAAACTGCAGGAAGACGAGACCGCCCAGGGTGGCCTACAAGGCATGATTCTTGCCACGAACCCTCCTCCCTAAATGTTAATATTAAGATCAACATAATGGCTCACTCCCTCACTCAATTTTCTCATAAGGAAGTTCATGCAAACACCATCAAGAAAACCCAAAACAACAACAACAAAAACACACTGCAAATAACTTGGATATCTACTAGCACAGGAATTGACTAAATAGTGAACATCCATACTATGGAATATTATGCAGATATGGAAAAGACTGGGTTACATCTCAGTGTTCTGTCCAGAGTGGGTGCATCGGCCGAATGTGGTTATTAAGAACTGGAAATGTAGCCAGTTCACACTGAGATTTTACACATTGGCTGTAAGTGTAAAATACACACTGGGGCTTCCCTGGTGGCACAGTGGTTGAGAGTCCGCCTGCCAATGTGGTGGACGTGGGTTCGTGCCCCGGTCCGGGAGGATCCCATGTGCCGTGGAGTGGCTGGGCCCGTGGGCCTTGGCCGCTGGGCCTGCACGTCCGGGGCCTGTGCTCCGCAACAGAAAAGGCCACAACAGTGAGAGGCCCGCGTACAGAAAAAAAAAAAAATACACACTGGACTTCAAAGGTTTAACAAGAAAAAAAGAAGGTAAAATAACTCAATTTTTTATATTTATTAGTTATATGTAGAACGATATTATTTTGATATATTGGGTTAATAAACATATTTTTCAAATTAATTTCACTTGTTTCTTTTTACTTTTTAAAAGTGTGAGTACTGGATGTCCCTTGTGGCGCAGTGGTTAAGAATCCGCCTGCCAATGCAGGGGACACGGGTTCGAGTTCTGGTCCGGGAAGATCCCACGTGCCATGGAGCAACTAAGCCCGTGCGCCACAACTACTAAGCCTGCGCTCTAGAGCCCACAAGCCACAACTACTGAGCCCATGTGCCACAACTACTGAAGCCCTTGCGCCTAAAGCCCGTGCTCCACAACAAGAAAAGCCACCACAAGGAGAAGCCCACACACCACAATTGTAGTCCCCGCTCGCTGCAACTAGATGAAAGCCCGTGCACAGCAACGAGGACCCCGTGCAGCCAAAAATAAATAAATAAATTTATTTTAAAAAAAGAGTGAATACTAGAATCTTTAGAATTACATGTATGACTCACATTATATTTGTATTGGAAAATCAGTGCTGGTCTAGAGGGATGTTCATTATATTTTAAGAGAAAAAAATAAATCACAGAGTTTTATTTTTATACATATATACACACATATGTACATATTACACATATGTATGTGTAATATATACATATTATGAACCCATAAATATATACACATATTATGACTGCATTAAAAATATCCCTATATATGTTACGTGTTTGAGTGAGCGTGGGTGTGGGATATGTGTGTGGGTTCATGTAAGCATAGAGAAAAGTGTGGAAGGATACACACCAAACCATTAACCCTGGTGGGGGTTGGAGAAGGGAGGTTATATACATTGTAGAGCAGGGAAAATTACTGTTTTTATTTGACCTGTTTCAAGGAGCTCGTGTTGTTTTTGTAGCTGAGAGAGAAATTAAAATAAAGTGTATCTAAATAAATATTTCTTAAGCTTGTTATATGCCAAGCCCTGTGCTAGGCTCTGGGCATATAAAGATGAAGACCTCCAGGGAATTCCCAGGGACAGGGTTTCTATTTTATTCTCAGGAAGTAGTCAAATGGTGTGCGCAGTGAATGTTTCCTAGAGGAGCTAGTTGAGTTGGAGCTGAATCTTGCATGACACTTAGTTTTCCAGATGGAGACGAGTTTAAAGGGTATTCCAGACAGAAGGAATTAAACTTTGGAAGACAGGTATACAAGAAACAGCCAGAGGCCTTTGGAAACTGCCAGATTATGTGAGGAAGTAGAGGTAAAGGAAACTGAACAGGTAGGCATAGTTCACTTTTAGAAGGGCCTGATGTGTTAACAGAAGGATCTTCATTCAGTGCTAAAGGCTTTGAACTTCCTTCATAGAACAGGACATGACTAGATTTGTATTGTAGAAAGATCATTCTAGCTGCGGAGTGTACAGAACACTGGAGAAACTGGGGAAGCAATGGTTTCTGCATTCAAAAATCTTACAGTTTGGGAATTCCCTGGCAGTCCAGTGGTTAGGACTCAGCACTTTCACTGCCGTGGCCTGGGTTCAGTCCCTGGTCAGGGAACTAAGATCCTGCAAGCCTCACAGCAAGGGGTGGAGGCTGGGGGAAGCTTACAGTTTACTTTGGAAAAGAGACAAATGATAACCAGCATTTATCACATGCTTACTTTGCCAGGTACTGTTCTAAGTACTTCACAAACATTAACTCTTTTATTCTTCACAACCTACCCTATGGTGGGTAGCATTTTGATCCCTCCATTTTACAGAGAAGTAAATTGAGACACAGAGGACTCAAGTGACTTACCCAAGGACATCCAGGCAGGCAGGCAGGCTGGCTGACCTTTGGAGATTAAGAACTTAATCCTCATATGATATTGTGTCTTAGGTTTATAATGGAGTGTGTTCAGTTCTAAGCTAGGATAGCTGTCTTGGGGACCATCTAAGATGGACTGGGAGAATCAGATTATTCTATTCCAGAGGAGATGACCTCTAGCCTGAGATCAGTGGCATGGATGAGAGTTCATGGGGATGGGGGTCAGAATCCTCCAGGGAAACGGAGTAGATTGTTTAAAGGCCTTGAGCTGGGAGAGAACATGGCTATTGAGAGGAACTGAAAGTTTTTCAGTATGGCTGGGTCATAGAGTGGTGGGGAGAGAAGGGACTAGTAAAGTGAGCTGGGACAAGACCAGGTGGTTGTTAAAAATTTTTTTTGACTGCATCCTAAAAGCAATGAAAAGCCATTGAAGGGCTTCCTTGGTGGTGCAGTGGTTAAGAATCCGCCTGCCAGTGCAGGGGACATGGGTTCGAGCCCTGGTCCGGGAAGATCCCACATGCTGCAGAGCAATTAAGCCTGTGTGCCACAACTACTGAAGCCTGCACGCCTAGAGTCCATGCTCTGCAACAACAGAAGCCACTGCAATGAGAAGCCTGCTCACCACAACAAAGAGTAGCCCCCACTTGCTGCAGCTAGAGAAAGCCCACGTGCAGCAACGAAGACCCAACGCAGCCAAAAATAAATAAATTTATATATAAAAAAAGAAAAGCTATTGAAGTGTTCAATTTAAGGAGCAACTTGTTTTGCATTTTAGATTACTGTGGCTATTATGTGGTGAATGGATTGGAGAAGGCAAGCCTGCAGGCCTAAGATCAGTCAGGATGTTGTTTGGGTCATCTGGGGGGCCAGGCTTCAGGGGAATGGAGAGAAACAGGCCGGACAACTGCTTGTTGAATACCTATTACCTAAATTAAACTGGCATATATTAAATACAATTTTTTTAAGGATTTTTGGGTAACATCAATGCTGAAGCAGTTAGCATACTGTATGAGAATTCTTTGTATAGGAATGAGATGGGGAGCATTGGGAGGAAAAAATGAGGATTTTGGAGCTCTATAGATGTGGGTTTGAATTCTGGCTCTGCCATTTACTAGATCTGTGGCCCTTAATGAGTCACAGGAGCATTCATCAGGTAAAAAAGCTCTACCTTCTCACTCTGTTCTGAGCTACCTCATCTCCATCATCTCCAATATTACAGTATTCTACTATTCTGGTCTCTGTTTCCAGCCTTGCCCTCTTGATCCAATAACTCAAAGTACCCAAAGTAATACTTTTAAAGCATAGATTACATTCATTTTCTGCTGAAAATCTTTCAGTGGCACTCCATTTTACTGTTCATTT
Source organism: Lagenorhynchus albirostris (assembly GCF_949774975.1). Taxonomy (NCBI): domain Eukaryota; kingdom Metazoa; phylum Chordata; class Mammalia; order Artiodactyla; family Delphinidae; genus Lagenorhynchus; species Lagenorhynchus albirostris. The sequence goes on from NC_083108.1 coordinate 72,984,431, forward strand.
AAATAGCCTCTACAACCCCATACCATCTCTACCCCTTTCTCACCTCCTTTCTACTATTCTCCTTACATCTCCTATACCCCTCCCATCTCCTACTGTGCTCCAGCCAGAGACTTCTTCATTTTTCTTCAAATACAGGAGGCAGCCTCCTGCCTCAGGGCCTTTGCACCGGCCTCTCTCTGACCTTTAAATGTTCTTCCCCTAAATTATTCCCACTGACTGCTCCTTTACTCAAATGTCATCCTTAGTGAAGCCTTCCATAAGTAACCTATTTAAAATAATATAAAGGGCTATGGAAAAAAGAAGGGAAATGAGGACCGGAGTATTATCTTGTGTGTTTTATTTATCTTGATTACTGTAGCTCCTCCCATGAGAACACCAGGATTTTTGTCCTTTCAGTTCACTGTTGTATCCCCATAGTCAAAAATCAGTGCCTAGCAGATAGAAAACACTCAGATGTGTCCTTCTAATGATATTTAATACAGCTAATAATCACAAAGCACTTATTAAATAGGCCAGGCCTAGTTCTAAACATTTTACGTATTTAATCCTCCCCATAATCCTACGAAGAAAATACAATTACTATTTTCATTTTACAGAAATGAAGGAATGGAGGAAACTGAGGCTCAGAGAAACCAAACAACTTTCCTAAGGTTACACAGCTAGTAAGTGGAGCGACTATTTGTGGAATGAAATGAATGAAATTCGACTTGGCGCAGGGATGGAGATTGACACGGTGGGAGCGGATGCGATCAATTCACGCGAGTGCGTGCAACTTGAGCGCGCAATGCACCGCCTGACGCCAAGATCTAAAAGAGGGTGAGAAAGTGCTTTGGAAACAGCGCGGAGAAGGCTCCAGTGAGCCACCGAACTGCCATCACCAGCCGCCGCTCAGTCCACGGCGGCATGGAAGCAGGAAGTAGCGGCGGGCGTCGCGTGGGGTGACGTCACAGCGGCGCCGGCAGCGAAAGGCGGGGGAGGAGGAGGAGCGAACCGGGCTTGGGGGGCGGCTGCACAGTGTCTGGGATCCCCAGGCCTGGAGGGGGGTCTGCGCGCGGCCGGCTGGCTCTGCCCCCCGTCCGGTCCGGAGCGGGCCTCCCTTGGGCCAGCCCGATGTGACCGGGCCCAGCGGAGCCTGAGCTAGGAGCGGGTCCGTCGCGGAGCCGGAGGGCGGGAGGAACATGACATCGCGGAGGTGAGGAGCCCCGAGGGCCCGGCGCGGGCCTCGGCCCGGCCCCCGCCGCTTTCGTTCAGCCCCGCCCGGGAGGAGGCGGCCCAGCTGGGCTTCGGACTCCCGCCCGGGGTCGCGGGGGCAGGCTCCGTCCCAACCACCTAGCCCTCCCGGGCCCGGGGGTCCGGCCCCACCGCGCCCCCACCCCTCGGGTCCCCATTCATTTCCTGCCTCCCCGAGTTCCGGCTCCCGCAGCCCTGGGGATGCCCGTCTGGACGGGGCAGGTAGAACCGCCCGGGGAACCGCGGACGCCAGCGGCCCGGCTCGGCGCCGCATTCCTGACCCATTGCCTCATGAGAATTGCCTCATGGTGATTCCGAAATAACCCCGCTCACTTGGGGAGGCTCCTCGGCCTGGGACGCGGGAGGGGAGAGTAGGGGCCAGTTGCGCGGGGCCAGGCCCCCGACGGTTGAGTCGCTCTGGGTCCCTCTGCCTCTTGCGCGCATTTGGGGGCTTTACTCAGGATCCCTGACCCCTTTATATGCCTCTTTGCATCTCCTTTCCCCCCCACCCCTCACGTGCCAGAAATGGAAAAACTGACTGTATCTGCAGCTATTAGAAGTATTTCCTTCCTCTGCGATCTTCGCTTTGGGAGATGGAAGGGAAGGGAGCTGTATGTCTAGTTATTTAATCCTTCACAACCTTAAAAGTCAGGTAACATTAATTACCCCCGTTTTACGGATGTGGAAACTGAGGCTCAGAAGAAACATGCTAGTAAATGATAGGATTTGAACCTAAGAGTCAGAAGGAAGGTTAGTGAATTAATGAGATCCTTTGAAAGCTCAGGGTAATCATACTACTAATAGCTAACATTTATTTAGCTCTTACTGTATGCCAAACAAGTTTAATCCTTGCTATAACTCTATGAGGTAGGTATTGTTTTCCCCGTTCTAAAGATGAGTAAAGTGAGTTTCAGAAGTTAGGCAACCTGGGCTTCCCTGGTGACACAGTGGTTAAGAATCCACCTGCCAATGCAGGCGACACGGATTCGGGGTTCGAGCTCTGGTCGGGGAAGATCCCACATGACCCGGAGCAACTAAGCCCTTGCGCCACAACTACTGAGCTTGTGCTCTAGAGCCCGCGCTGTGCTCTAGAGCCCGCAAGCCACAACTACTGAGCCCATGAGCCACAACTACTGAAGCCCGCACGCCTAGAGCCCGTGCTTTGCAACAAGAGAAGCCCACGTACCACAGCAAAGAGTAGTCCCCGGTCCCTGCAACTAGAGAAAGACCGTGCGCAGCAACAAAGACCCAATGCAGCCAAAAATAAATAAATAAAATAAATAAATTAAAAAAAAAAGAAGTTAGGCAACTTGCCTAAGGCCACTCAATCAATAAATGATGGAGCCAGAACCCTCTTGTTAATTACCAGGTTACTATTATTTTATAAGTATTGCCAATAATTTGTAAGCCTTAATTTTGTTGTTAAACAGTAGTGTGATCTACTGTTTTCAGATAATGATCCTGCTATTTTGTATTTCCACTCTTTATATACGATTCATATATAAGACCCATTGTTTAGACTTCATTGTCCTGTTATGGTCACCATCTTAGACATTTGAGAAACTGTTTCAAGCTGTTGGAGTTATTTGAATGAGAGACTTTTCAAAATATTAGGAATGTCTTCTCAGAAATACCTGCACATTATTCATTCATGGAATGAAAAGAGAGAGAAAGAAGAAAACTGAAAACTTGGGAAGTGAGTGATTTGGACAGGTCTGTTGGCAAGTGCTTACAGATCTGGGTAATATATAATTGCATTTCAGCAGAACAGTGTATAGCCTCAAATGTTTTAATTCCTTAGGGAGCTTTTAAATAAAACAGTGGTCTATTTAATCTGTCAAATAGTCATTGAGCCTTTTGTTCCTTGTGTCTGCTCTTCCAGACAAGTAAGGATCTGCTTCTTTTAGGAGACAAAGACTGGGGGCTGGGAGTGGGGTAGGGGCTGGGTAGTAATAGACCCTACATTGTCCAGCTTGTTAGTTTAGAAGCCAGCAAGTGTGGGTATAGCCAAAGCAGCAAGTGGTAAAGATGACAGTTTGAAACGGAGTAATTCCTCCTCTCCTCCAGCCCTCCCTTACCTATTATGGAAAAGAAACGTGTGCCACCTAAAAAGCAGATTATGAATGTAACACACATAATTGGGGATTATTTATTATTATTTTTCAGATCGTAGGTCTATTTTATTATTTTAACCCAACTTTATTGAGGTATAAATGACATGCAACAAATTGCATATATTTAAGTGTACAATTTGATAAGTTTTGACACGTGTATACACTCGTGAAACCATCACCACAATCAAGATAATGAACATATCCATCACCCCTTTTGATGGCTCCTCGTGCCCTTTATAATCCCTTCCTTGTTGCCAGGCAAACACTCTTCTGCTTTCTGTTACTATACATTAGTTTGCATTTCCTAGAATTTTATGTAAATTGACTTTTATGTGTGGCTTCTTATGCTCAGCAAAATTATGTTGAAATTCATCCATGTTGTAGTGTGTGTCATATAGTTCCTTACTTTTTATTGATTAGTAATATTCCATTTTATGGAGGTACCACTGTTTATTTATCCATCCACCTATTGATGGATGTTTGGGTTGTTTCAGAATTTGGCTTCACAAATAGAGCTGCTCTGAATGTTCATGCACAAGTGTTTGTATGGATGTATACTTTCATTCCTCTTTGGTAAATACCTATCAGTGGTATGGTTGGATCACATAGCAGATGTATATTTAACTTTCAGCAATTGCCAAACTTTTTCAAAGTGGTTACCATTTACATTACCATTTACATTCCCACTGGCAGTGTATTAGAGTTTGGTTCCTCCACATACTGGTCAACACTTGGAATGGTCAGTTTTTAAATTTTAGCCATCTAAAGGGTGTATCATTGTATCTCATTGTAGCTTTTTCCCCCATATCAGCACTTTAAAATTTTAATTTTACTTATTTAATATTTTAATGGAGGTATAGTTGACATAGAACATTATATTAGTTTCAGGTGTACAGCATAATGATTTGATATTTATTCATTGTAGTTTTAATTTGTATCTTCCCTGGTGACTAATAATGTTGATCATCTTTTCATGTGCTTATTTGCCATCTGTATATCTTCTTTGGTGACACGTCTATTTGATTAAATATTTCCACCCCCCTTTTTTTTTTTTTTTTTTTTTTTTTGTGATACGTGGGCCTCCCACTGTTGTGGCCTCTCCCGTTGCGGAGCATAGACTCCAGACGCGCAGGCCCAGCGGCCGTGGCTCACGGGCCCAGCCGCTCCGCGGCATGTGGGATCTTCCTGGACTGGGGCATGACCCCATGTCCCCTGCATCGGCAGGCGGACTCTCAACCACTGTGCCACGAGGGAAGCCCTAAATATTTTCCCTTTTAAAATTTACTTGTGAAAAAAAAAATGAAATTTACTTGTTTGTTTTCTTATTGAAATTTGAGAGTTTCTTATTCTGGATACAAGTCTTTGATCAGAATTGCAAATATTTTCTTTTAGTCTGTGGCTTGTCTTTTCATTTTTTTAAATGTCTTAAACGGAGGTTTTTAATTTTGCTGAAGTCCACTTTATCAATTAAAAAAAAAAAGGATCATGCTTGTGGTGTCATTCCTAAGAAATTTTTGCTTGACCCAAAATGTCTCAAATGTTTTCTCTTGTTTTCCACAAGTTTTATAGTTTTAGCTTTATGATCTACTTTGAGTTAACTTTTGTATGTGGTATGAGGTGTGGCTGTATCTTCTCTTTTTTGCATATGGGTATCCAGTTGTTCTAGCACCATTTGTTGAAAAGACTGTCCGTCTTTATTGAACTTGTACCTTTGTTGAAAATCAGTTGTCCATTTATATGTGGGCCTATTTCTAGACTCTCTTCTGTTCTATTGATCTATTTGACTTTCCTTATGCCAATACCACATGATCTTGTAGCTTTATAACAAGTCTTGAAATCAGATAGTGTTAGTCTTCGAACTGTGTTCTTTTTCAAATGATTTTTAACCTCAGAATTAATTCATTCAACAAGTAGTTATTGAACCAGGCAGGATGAAGCAGTAGAATAGGCAAAGATCGTTGTTCTTATGGCTGAAAGAGAAAGTGGACAAACACATGAATAAATGAGACTATTTCAGGTAGTAATAACTGCTGGGAGGGAAAAAAATAAACCAAATGTGGAGAATGTGGTTAGTTTTGATAATGGGTTTAGGAAAAATCTCTGAGGAGGTGATCATATGAGCTGACTCCTGAATGACTAATATTCTGAATTTTGTTTTGTTTAATTATCAAAGTAATTCTTTTTGGTTCATGGGTTTAAGGTTTAGAGTTTGTATGCATTTAATAATTACAATGTCATATATTCAGTATGCTGATACATCTCAACATCACAGGTAAGGAAAGGAAGGTTTGAGCAATTATATGATTCTCCCTCCCACCCAGGTAATATAGCAATGCTAGTGCTGAGTTTAGATTTTGAGATTGCTCGGCTGCCCTACTCTGCCTTGTTTAGCTGACAAAACTGGCTGTATTCTTCAGCATCTGGTGCATCTTTTGCATTTGCTTTTGTTCCTCTGGAAGGTGGTGTCTGAGGGCTTAAACTGAGAGGGCCAGGAAATTTAGCTTGTTCTCAGACTCTAGGCTTTTGATTTATCTGATGCAGGTCAGGTACATTTGTCCCAGGCTCTCCTTAGTGGCCCTGTTTGTTTCTATCCTGTAGGAGTAAATAAACTTGCCTTACTGAAAAATAACAGTTCTACGTCTTTCCAGTTGAAACTGGGTTGTCTTTATTAATGTCTTGCCCCGATGTAAGCTCGGGTTTTTGTCCAGAGCTGCTCAAATGCAGGGGCTACTGCTAAGATCACTTACCCTTCTTGAAAGTGTCAGTGTGGCGAATGTTAGAGAGTCACATAAGAGCTGGAAAAGCAGAGCCAACCCTTGTTTGTAATTGTTACTAGCGGGCCTTGGTATACTTTGTTAGGCAGCTATGGAACAATAGAAGATACTGTGCTTATTCCTCTTTCCCTTTGGGAAACATAGACAGCACTTGCCCTCCAATGCTTACCTTTTTAAGGAAGGGGAAGGCAAATACTGATGTTTGGCAGGTTCTGTGGCAGTTGTAGCCTGCAACCAACGGTTTGAGACCCTCCCCGAAATGGATTCAAACACCCTAAAATGCAGCCCAGTTCATTACTGAGTTTTGGAGGGTTGTGTGCATTTAGCAAGCTTGTATATGCTGTGGTCCTTGGCAGCACTGAAATATGAAAGATACGATTCATGTTCACAAGGAGCATTGAATTTAGAGAGGGAGACAGACTTGTAGGCCAGCATCAAATGAGTTTGATGAACATAGTACCAAACTGAAACTGAAATTTGTCAGTATAGAGTATACTGTTTAGAATACGTACCTACTTGTATACTGCTATACATATTCATGCACACTGTATATATGTCTGTCTATACGCACATACATATACACACACGCAATATGTTTATTTTAAAAATAGTAGGCTATAGATCCAAGTCTGTGTCATTCCATTGACCCACTCTAATGAAACACTGACCCATTCATTCAAGAACTTGGGATTTAATTTATTTATCGTGGGATTACTAAGTGCGGGGGGCACTGTGCTAGGCATTGGGTGTTCCAGGTTTTAAGGAAACAGCAAGTGCGGGAGTGCTGAGGTAGGGAGTTCTTGGAGTGCTTGAAGGACAGAAGGGAGCACGTGGAGGAGCTGAGACAGGGGCTGTAGGTGGAGACTAGACCACACAGCGATTTTTAAGGTCCTCACTGTCACGTGGACCATGGAGAGGAGTTTGGGTTGTATTTTAAGAGCAATGCAAAACTGTAGAAGGATGTGATCAGGGGAGTGGCGTGAGCTGATCTATTTAAAAATATCCCTCTAGCTGCTGTGAAGGGAGGATTGTAGGAGGCTGGAGTGGACCCAGGGAGAGCAGACAAGAGAGAGAGAGGCTTTGAACAGGGTAGAAGCCATCTGTGGAAAGACTTTTGGAGGCAGTTTCCATTTATTGTCTTGTCATCAGAGCAGAGATGCTGACCAGTGAAACTATGAAAAGATAATGATTTATAAAGACATAGCAGCTATCCACTACCATTAGAAAGCTAGCTGCCTTAACTTTTTTTCTTGCCTCTGTTACCTAGAATGCTTGTCCCTATCGACTGCCCCTCCCTTGTGACTCATCCTTTTCCCATAGAAAATTAAAATTTAATTGGGAAAGAGGAGTATTCTTGTAATCTGCAGAAAGTACCAAACTCTAAACTTTCTCCCCAAGGACAAAGATAATGATTTTTCTGGAGCAGCGGGTAAGAAAGCTATACCCAGTATCACTTTATATTTAGGCAAGAAACTGAAATAAGACTTCAGATCCCTAGTTTAAATTCCCTTCTTAGCATAGCAGCCTTGAGAATAAGTTCCTGAAATTATTGGCCTGCTTGACTGTTTCCCCACATCACTGGGGGAAGGGGACATAGATAAAATATTCAGCATCATTGTATTTTCTTTTTGGTTCATCAGCATTTTTTTTTTTTTTTAACTCACTTGACATAAATAAGGTCCTGGCGTCAGTGAGCTAAGCCTTTGCCGAATCTGTATTCACTAATGAGGGATTTAAATTTCTGGTAGGATTTCTGGGCAAATAGTTTGGGTTTGTAAACTCTCTTGGAGGCAGGGATTCTGTCTTTCCTTTCTTCAGGCCCACTCAGCAGAGGGCTGATTTGTTTTAGACATTGATTTGAGGCTCTTTTTCATAAGTGTTGGTGTTGTGTGTGTGTGTGTGTGTGTATGTGTTTTCAAGCTCTTTCTGTGAGATGGGTGGTACCGACCTGGACCATTTTATGACCTGAGAGTCTTAATAAATAATAGACAGTGCCAGAGGATGACCGATTAGAAGGGATTGTCAAGCTCTGGCAGGTTTGCAGGGGTTAGAATGTGCAAGAGGAGAATGCTCTTCCCCCGCTTCCCTGTGTGACGTTTTCGCTATGCCATTCCTCTCTCTTTTCTCCTCCCTGGTTTTTCTTCATTCCCCGAAGTTAATTCAGGTAGCAGTCATTCACCAAGTGCCCACTGTATACATGAGGAAGACTGGAAATTTATCTGTTTTTTCTCATCCTGTATGGACGCACCTTGTTGACAGACCCAAATGTAGATATACTAATTTGCCCTTTTCCCCTCCTTTTAGATAATACAGATACATTTACATTACCTTTTGGGGAGACTAACCTCTGCTATTTGAATTCACACTAGGTGGGAGATGGAGGCAGGATTTAGAGATGTACAGCCTCAGTACCTAATATTACCAGTGTAATAATCCTTGAGGCCAGCTCTATAATATCATACTAGTCCTATTAACTCCACTATTCTTCCTTACTGTCTCTCACTAAGATCTCAGGGGTTGAATGAACTCTAACTGCTCTGTGTTAGCGATAAGCATGTTGCAAATCACAAAACTGCCAGTAATTGCACTACAAATATTAAACATGTAATTGGGAAAGACTTTTTTGGTAAATACAAAGGCTTTTTGAAAGAAATAGCCAAGGAAGGAGAGTTTACAGTATATCAAAACTCAAGTGGGTGGGTTATGGAATAGAACTTTCAATTTCTAATTATATACTGTTTGAGATAATGTAGGGACAGCTCCTGAGCTGTGAAGTTCAGTTTTTGAAAAGGCAGTGTAACATAAATGATTCATATCTCAAAATGGTCTGTGTGAAACTAACATAATTATGCAAGAGAAGAATCTATCTGCATATCTTCCACCAATAATAATAATGATAACAACAGCGATAACAAATGTTTATTAAGCCCATACTCTGTCTAGCCTTTGTGCTAAATGCTGGTTACTAAGTTTCCCCTGTAAACATCACTCTCCTGTGTTCACTCTTTTGTGTGTGTGTGTGTCTGTATGTTCACTCTTAAAAACATGATAGGTATAATTAGAAGTTGGTTGGAAATGAAATAATCATGGTTTATTTAATAAAGGGCTAAAGAGACCACCTGCCTTATCTCCTCTGCCAATCTACTTGATGGGTGGTGGCTGTAGTTACCTAGCGTCACCTTCAGCAGTGGAAGTCACTTTTATAATGTAAAATATACAAAGGTGAGAACACATGGTTGTGAATGAAGACCATCTACAGTCAGAGTTCTGCTTTAGAAATTTTTAGAAATAAATAGCAGAGTGTAATGGTTAAAAGTTTGACTTCTGGAGTCTACTTTGCACGCTGGCACATGGCAAACAGTAAATGTAGCTACAATTTTAACCAGCCATAATATATAATGGCCAGTAAATTATTTTTTCCCTTGCTATCAGAGCTAGTTGATAATTGAGGGGAAAAAAAGTGTATGTAATACTATAAGCATGGAGAAGTCTTTTTTATTTTATAATTTATAAAGTTTTATTAAATATAAAATATTATTAGTAGTAAATAATAATTCTGTCTTCTCTTTGTCTCCATACTCTTTCTTGATGTAACTTCTCATCTCTGTCTTATTTACTTTCTTCTCCCAGTCATCCCCCCTTTTTAGTACCTATTGCAGGGTACTGTTAAAATCTGTGCCTTTATTGTGTTTTATTCTGACCTAAAACTAAATTCCTAGTTCCACAGGTGAAACTCCTTGGAGTTTTTTTCTGTGCTAAGCACTTTATGTGTATTAATTTATTTCCATTTCACAACAGTGCTGTGGGTTAAGTTTTTCTAAACATAGCAAGAAACCCAGAAGCCATAAAGGAAAAAGCTGATAAATTTAACCATGCCAAGATGAATTTCTTTGGGGAAAAAAAATAACCACAAGCAAGTAAAAAGGGAAAAAAGCTAAGACAAATATTGTCACATGTATAATAAAGGATCATTTTCTGGTTCTATCAAGAAGAGCCCCTTTAAATCAGTAAGAAAAAAAATCCAATAGAAAATGAACAATGACAAGCTGACAACTCACAGAAAATGAAAAAAAAAAGTGGTCTGAAAACATGAAAAAGTGCTAGTCTCACATAGAAATGCAAACTAGAATGGTACCATTTTCCATGACTCAGATAAAAAAGTTTGGTAATATACGTAGTATTGGCAAAACTGGGAGAAAACGGGCTTTCATGCTTAATTCATGGGAGTCAAAACTGGTACCTTCTTTTGAGTGTGGTTTGGCAAATTTGTCAGAGTAAAAAAAAAAAACTCTTGTCAAAGCAGTTTTATTTCTACAATTTTAATTTACAGATATTTATTTACTTGTAAAAGTGTATAAAGATGATTATAAAGGGTGTGATATGCTGCATTATTTGTAATGACAAAAATCTATGAATAATATAAATGTCCTCTAATAGGGATTAAATTATGGACGGTACATTCTTATAATGGAATAGTGTATAGCCATTAAAAAGAATGCTCGGGGACTTCCCTGGTGGCAAAGTGGTTAAGAATCCGCCTGCCAATGCAGGGGACACGGGTTCGAGCCCTGGTCCGGGAAGATCCCACATGCCACGGAGCAACTAAGCCCGTGTGCCACAACAACTGAGCCTGTGCTCTAGAGCCTGTGAGCCACAACTACTGAGCCCGCGTGCTGCAACTACTGAAGCCCACATGCCTGGAGCCTGTGTTCCGCAACAAGACAAGCCACCACAATGAGAAGCCTGCGCACCGCAACAAAGAGTAGCCCCCGCTGGAGAGTAGCCCCCGCTGGACGCAACCAGTGAAAACCCACGCGCAGCGACAAAGACCCAACGCAGCCAAAAATAAATAAATTAAAAAAAAAAAAAAAAAAAAGAATGCTTGCACGGAAAGATCTTTGCATCGTAGTAAGTGAAAAAATTGGGGTGTAGATCAGGATTGCATTTGTGTGTGTGTGTGTTCCACACAGGCTGGCATAGAGAGAGTAGTGTGTTTGCACACATGCACACGTAGGTAAGTATACGTATGTATATGCACGAGACATTTTTCAAAGATTAGGAAACTGCTAACTAGTGACTTCTGACGATGCAAGGGAAGCTTGGGCTTTTTCTCGGAATTTCATACCTATATGTGCTGTTTTAGTAAATGAATTTTAAAAGGTTTTAGAAAGTTTATGTTTGTGTTCTCAACAATATTCTAAAGGACATTGAGTCTATAAAAAATTAGAGCTGCCTGAAGTAGTTGGCTGAGATAAGGAAAGATGAAATGGGAATGAAAAACAGGAAGATAAACAAATAAAAAGATCTTGCTAGAAGCAGTAAAGAGTGCCCTTGAGGCAGCCCTCCCAATGGTAAGGTTGAGGACAAACCTGAGAAATTCTTCTAGAATCTGTTTTAAAAAAGAAAGAGGAGATAACAGTGGTGACAGTAAGGGAACAGATCCCCCATAGGTGGTGGCGGCCGAGGCTGGATGACCGGTATTTAAAAATGAAGCAACCTCTGAGCCCGCAGTATTTCATTTAATGAAGACCAATAATGGAGGAAGATGCTGGGAGAGAGCTGTAGAGGGGAGACAGAATGATTTTTCCCTTCGTTCACTTCATTAACCTGATAATTGTAGGTTTAAGGACTTTTTTTTAAAAATACTGCAGTATAACCATCATTATAATTTTAATATAATTAGAATCTCATTAAAATTAGGAGCAAGGTGTCTGCCTTCTGTATCACTGAAGTAGCTGTCTTTATCTGGTATAGGTATCGGTGTTATATTTGCTTCATGAAAGGAAGTGGTACGTTTTCCTTTCCTTTTGACTCTCTGGAATAATTTATAGAGCACTGGGATGGTCTGGTCTTTGAAAGTTTGATAGAATTCCATTTTGAAACCATCTGGGTCTGGTGCTTTTCTGTGGGGTAGTTTTAAAATTGCTTTCTCTATTTTTATATAGAAATTGGTTTGCCTAAGTTTTCTCTCTAATGGACTCAGTTTTGGCAGTCTTTATTTCCCTAGATAATTATTCACTTCATCTAGATTTTATAAGTTATTTGCACAGCAGTCTGCAAAGTAGTTTCTTTAAAAAATTTTTTTTCTTCTGTTTCAATGCTTATTTCCCCCTTGTCATTTCTTGTTTTGTGTATTTGTGATTTTTTTTGTACTCCTGAATAAGTTAACTAGTGGTTTGTCTATTTCGTTAATTTTAAAAAGCAGGATTTTTATTAATTAGATCTACTACTTTTTTGTTTTCATTTTCTTTGATTTTTGCTTATTTATTTATTTATTAGCTGCATTGGGTCTTCGTTGCTATGTGCGGGCTTTCTCTAGTTCTGGCGAGCGGGGGCTGCTCTTAATTGTGGTGTGTGAGCTTCTCATTGTGGTGGCTTCTGTTGTTGCGGAGCACGGGCCCTAGGCGTGCAGGCTTCAGTAGTTGTGGCTCGTGGGCTCTGGAGTGCAGGCTCAGTAGTTGTGGTGCATGGGTTTAGTTGCTCCGCGGCATGTGGGATCTTCCTGGACCAGGACTCGAACCCATGTTCCCCGCATTGGCAGGCAGATTCTTAACCACCACACCACCAGGGAAGTCCCCTGCTTTTATCTTTATAAAATAGATTTCCTTCCTTGTGCTATCCTTTGTCCTTTTTCTAGGGTTTTTTTTTTTTTTGAACTGGGACTTTATTTTTATTCTCTTATATTTTTTATTAATGTTAGTTGTTTGTGTAGTGAATTTTCCACTGATAACTCCATTAGCTGTATCCCATAGATGCTGATATGTAGTGTTTTCATGGCCATTATTTCTTTTTTTAATAGAATCCATGATAAACTTTATTTATTTATTTATTTTTGCCTGCTTTGGGTCTTCATTGCTGTGTGCAGACTTTCTCTAGTTGTGGTGCACGGGCTTAGTTGCTCTGTGGCATGTGGGATCTTCCTGGACTAGGGATCAAACCCCTGTCCCCTGCATTGGCAGGCAGATTCTTAACCACTGTGCCACCAGGGAAGTCCCGCCATTATTTCTTACAAATTGTGTAATTCAGCTTGTATTTCCCCTTTTACCTAAGAGTTGTTTAATGGAAGCTTTTAAAATTTCCAGGTAGAAGGGCCTTTCTGTTTTTTCCTTTTGTTAGTTCAGGTTTATTGCATTGTGATATTGTTCTGTGTAATAGTTCTACTTTATAGGGGTTACTGTTTTCCTTGTGACTGTATAGATCTGATCAATTTTTATGGAAATGCTCTAGGCGCTTGAGAAAAATGTGTAATTATTATCAGGGTGTGGAGTACAATATATGCACATAAGATCTACCCTATTGTTTATGTTATTTAGATTTTCTATCTCTTTACCTATTTTTTAGTCTATTTTATCTTGTATTGAGTGTGGTGTATTAAAGTCTACTATTATTGGTGTGTTTCCATCTGCATTTCCTTGCATCTCCTGTAGTTTTTGCTTCACAAAGATGATTGCTGTGTTTGGTACATAAATATTCATAGGTTTGTTGATTTCTTTTAATAGCAAACTCATCCGCATTTATTGTTATGACTGATAGGTTTGGTATCAACTCTATCATAACATTTTAAAAAATAAATTTATTTATTTATTTTTGGCTGCGCTGGGTCTTCGTTGCTGTGCATGGGCTCTTCTCTAGTTGTGGAGAGTGGAGGCTATTTTTTGTTGCGGTGTGTGGGCTTCTCATTGTGGCTTCTCTTGTCGTGGAGCACGGGCTCTAGGCACGCGGGCTTCAGTAGTTGTGGCTTGCAGGCTTACTTGCTCCACGGCATGTGGAATCTTCCCGGACCAGGGCTTGAACCCATATCCCCTGCGTTGGCAGGCGGATTCTTAACCACTGCACCACCAGGGAAGTCCTCTATCTTAATGTTTTATACTTACAGTTGACCCTTGAACAACACAAGTTTGAACTGCACGGGTCCACTTATGCACGGATTTTTTTCAATAAATATGTAGTACAGTATGATACAATCTGCCGTTGGTTGAAACCATGCAGTTGGAAGCAGAACTGTGGATATAGAGGGCTGACTATAAAGTTATATATGAATTTTCAATTGCGCAAGGATCGGTGCCTCTAAAGCCCATGTTGTTCGTGGGTCAGCTGTAGTGTTTCCTTGCATTGTTTCTCACAAGATGTGTGTGTGTATGTACGTGTGTGTGTGTGTGTGTATATATATTATATATATATAATATATATATAATTTTTTTCTAAGATGTATATTTAAAAATTTTTTGTTGAAAACAGTTTTTTGAGGGGGTATTTAGGAAGGTTTGTATTTTTTTTAATCTAGTACTTACACCTTTTTGAATGTCCTTAGTCCTCTGTTTTGTTATTTGACTTTTATTATCAGGCTTATCAGATTTTTTTCATTATCCTTAAACACCCATCTATTGCCTATTGCCTATACAACAATGAGTTTTTTTCTGTTTTCCTTTTCCCATTTTCTAGTTGTAGTAGTTCTACTTTGTCACAATATATAACTGTTGTACATTAGTTTTCTACTCTCATTCCCATCTTTGTTTTAGTCTTACATGACATTTATAGATTATTAAATGCTCACCATCGGTTATTTTGTCAATGTTGCTTGTTACAACAAGATAGATAAAGTTTATCCTCTAGTAGATTCATCAGGAAAGACTGATAAGTACAGCACTCCCTTACTTGTTGTATGTTGAAACTTGTTTTGTCTGTAGCACTGATAGTTGAAGGATAACTTAGCTGGATATAAAATTCTTAGTTTACCCTTTTCTTTCATTGAGTTTTTAAAAAATGCTTGTTCATTTATCAACTTGCTTTATATGTTGGCTTTGAAAAGTCAGATGCTAATCTAATTTGTTACAGTAAGTTATTTGTTTTTCGTGGAGGCTTTGAAGATTTTTTTCCATTTGTCTTTAAAGCGTAATAGTTTCATTAGAACAAGAGCCAGAGCAATTATTCTGGGCTAATTTTCCCAAGTACCTGGTGGTCCCTTCCAATGTATAGATTCACATCTTATTTTATTTGTTTTCTCAATTTAGGTTTAAATATTAGTTCTGTTCCATTGCGTTTCCCCTCTCCCCTTACCCCAATTATATGTATGTTGTTTCTTCTTTGCTTGTCTTTCATATTAACCATTTTCTTTGTGATCTCTTTTATTTCTTTTTTCATCATATTTTATTCTCTTCATTGTTTTCCTCCCTTTCTTTAATGCCGCTTATTAGATTTTCATTTGAACTTATTCTCCTTTGGGCGCCTAGTAATTTAGTTTTCATTTCTGAGATGATTTTCTTTTCCTTTTTCTTTGTGAGTTTGATCAACTCCCTCTTCATTTTTTCCTACTTTTTGTCCACTTATTTTTTATTTTTTTTTTTTTGTGGTACGCGGGCCTCTCACTGTTGTGGCTTCTCCCGTTGTGGAGCACAGGCTCCGGATGCGCAGGCCCAGCAGCCATGGCTCACGGGCCCAGCTGCTCCACGGCATGTGGGATCTTCCCAGACCAGGGCACGAACCCATGTCCCCTGCATCGGCAGGCGGACTCTCAACCACTGCGCCACCAGGGAAGCCCTGTCCATTTCTGTTTTTAACTTTTAAATTTCTTATTCAGAGTGTTTTTTCATATCCCCAAATCTTGAGTATATTTAATTCAGATTGGAGTGTTGTCTCATAGTTTTCTTCTGCATCATGGGTGTTTGTCTGGGGTAATTTTCAAAAGCTGACTGATGTGTGACTCTTCTTTTTTATAATAACTTTATATAGACTTATACTTTTTTCCTATTTATTTTGTGGCTCTTAAATATTTTAAAGGTTCCTATTCAATGGCATTTTCTTCTGTCAGTATAGAAAAGTCCAGGTTTTTTTTTTTTTTAGTGGATTTGTGTATGTATTTGTGTTTGTGGTAGGGGAGAGGTTATTTGTCCTCTGGGTTTTTTGTTTGTTTGTTTGCAGGTAAATAAATTTCCTCCTTCTACTTCCTTTCCTTTTTGTCACCTAATTGCCAAATGGATCCTGTCTCTTTTTTGCCTTTTTCTTCCCCAGAGACCATGCATTTCTAACACTACACCTTAAATCATTCCCCTTTCCTATAAATAGGGCTCTGATCTACAAGAAAACTTTTTCAATATTTTCACACTTAGGGTGGACTTTCTCTTTCTGGAGGTGGTTTTACAGCAATTTTAGGCCTGCCACTAGCTCCCCTGTTCTCTCTGACATGCAGTTTTTCTCAGAATGCCCTTGGCTTGGCACAGAGGGTTGCAGTAAGAAGATGAGAGATCACTACTGAGATTTGGTATGTCTTCTTTTTTTACTTACAGGTAATTTGGAAGTTTGGGCATTCTCTGTCTTCTACTTTTGTTGAGGCCATGGTTAGGTTATTGTGTGGTTTTACTTGTTCTTTTTTAAAAATTCCATATTTAAAAAAAAATTCCCCTTAGTTTTCAATTTTTTAAAATTATTTATTTATTTATTTATTCTGGCCACACTGTGTGGCATGGGGATTGAACCCACGCCCCCTGCATTGGAAGCGTAGAGTCTTAACCACTGGACTGCCAGGGAAGTCCCCCATATTGTTTTTGAAGGATATGTGGGAAGATGTGAATTTAGGCAGTCATCATTGTCCTTGGCTACCCTGAAGTCCAGGCACTGTTATAGACACTTTATAAATATTAACTCATTTTATCCTCTCAACACCCTATGACACAGTGCTGTTGCTATTCCCATTTTATAGATGAGTTAACAGTTTAAATAACTAGCCTGGGATCACACAGAGCTGGGATCTGAACCAAAGTAGTCTGGTTCCAGAGTCCGTGCTCCTACCCATAAAGCTTTGCCACCACATGCCAGCGATTCTCAGCTTTTTTACTTCTGGGGTCTCCTCTTTTTTTTTAAACCATAAACCCAATATTCTAAAGAGAATTGTTTCCTAACCTGTATTCATCATATAATAATTAGTTTTCCCTTTTTGTTGTATAAGAAAACATATATGCCACTCAGCTTCAGACTACCACACCAAGTAACATAATTGTTTTGTAGCCAAAAGCAATAGAGATTTGACATTTTAACTAGCTTATACAGGTAGACAAATTAAAGATTAACATAAGATTTTCACTATACTTTTTGAAAAGTTAAAAGTAACTGGAAGCCTTCTGTTATTGCTTTTTGATTCCCTGGGACTGTGGGGACTCAGGTGGGAACCATAGATTAAAGAAGCTGTGGACAAGATTTAAAAAAAAAAAAAAAGGATAATTTAGTAATCATACTGTATGCAAAAGTATTGGATGCTGGAATGATAGGTATCTTATAAATTGAAGTTGAGTTTTCCCTGGGTAAAATTCTGCCTCGATCTTCTGACAAGCTCTCAGAGGGAGTAAGGAGCAAACTAATATTTTTTTCCTTTTGATCTGAACCCTGTGATTTTTCTCTAGGATAATCAGAATGATGTTTAGATTTCCCCCAAAATGCTAGTAAAATGCTATAGGAAAAATTAAAAAGAAAATAAATTTCAGTTAATGTAAACAACAGGAATGTTGATAGACTATGTCTAGATTCTTGCCTTTTCTGATTATTTCTTGTCAGAACAATCTTATAGTTATTGTCATGATTGTCAGTAATATCTAACCATTAGTGCTTAATATGTACCAGACACTCAGATGATTAAGCATCTCATATTTAACATGTACCAGGGCTTCCTTCCCTGCTGGCGCAGTAGTTAAGAATCTGCCTGCCAATGCAGGAGACATGGGTTTGAGCCCTGGTGCAGGAAGATCCCACATGCTGCGGAGCAACTAACCCCGTGCACCACAACTACTGAGCCTGCACACCTAGAGCCCGTGCTCCGCAGCAAGAGAAGCCACTGCAATGAGAAGCCCACGCACCACAAGGAAGAGCAGCCCCCGCTCGCCGCAGCTAGAGAAAGCCTGCGCGTACCAACGCAGCCAAAAATAAATAAAAAATTTAAAAAATAAAGATTTAACACGTACCAAATCTAACACTTGATTTTTCCTCTCCCCACCCTTTTTCCACATCTCGTACGTGGTACCGCCAACCTTCCACTTGCCCAGACGTGATACCTAGGAGTTGGTCTTACTCCTTTCTTTCTTTCCCATCTCATATGTAATAGATTAGGAAATCCTGTTGGCTACCCTTAAAATATTCCCAGTTGGACCGTTTATCACTACTCCTTCCACCACTTTGATCCTTGGTACCACCATCTCTTGCCTGGATTATCACAATAGCTTATTTAACTGATCTATGTGCTTCTACCCTTGCACGATAGCTTGAAGATGTTTTAAAAATATAAGTCAGATCACGTTGCTCCTCTGCCTAAAACCCTCTAGTCCTTTCCCATTTCACAAAAAATAAAAGCTGAAGTTTTTACAGTGTCCTCCGAGGCCCGGCATCATCAGGCTTTTCATTACCTCTCTGGCCTCATCTACTGCTCTGTCCCTTAAGTGTTTTGCTCCAAGCATACTGGCCTCTTGAGTGCTTGAGCATGTCAAATACGGTCTGCCCCCGTGCCCTTGATCTTGTTCCTCCCTCTGCCTGATATGTTCCTTTCCTATATGGCTGCATGTTGCTGCCTCATTTCTTCCAGGTCTGATCAAATGTTACCTTATTGCTAAGGCCCTCCCCACCACCCTATATAAATAGCATCCACCTCAGCCCCAATCCCACTGACCATGCCCCCAGCCCCATCTACTGTGCTAGCAGGATCCCAGGCTCCTACCACGGGGAAGACGAGGAGGCAGTGACCAAAGAGAGGAAGGGAAAGGGATTGGGTTGGTGTTTTTATTTGCTACTCTACTAATAAGCATTTTAGCTGTGACGGTGTGGGAAGTAGTGCCGACAGAGTCCTTTGTTTTTCATTGGTCTATTTCTCTCTCTCTCAAGATGGTTTCACCCAAATATCACTGGCGTGGAGGCAGAAAACCTACTGTTGACAAGAGGAGTTGATGGCAGTTTTTTGGCAAGGCCCAGTAAAAGTAACCCTGGAGACTTTACACTTTCTGTTAGGTAAGTTGCAAGAAAAAGAGAGAATCCTGAGAGTGTTTTCCAGGGGGGAAATGTTAGGACCACACTTGGACAACTTGTGACCCTCATTTAGAGCCTGAAGGTCTGCCTGCTGCCCCGTGGGTGAGGCCTTGCCAGTGCCCTGGCCCACAGATCAGGTGTGATTCAGGCCTGCTGTGGGGTTCGGGACGTGGCCTCCTGAGAGTGAGAGGCTCGGGGAGTCAGCAGAAGGGGCCTGAAGGTGGGCTTTTTCTCCCTTGAGAGGCCACTGAGGATGAGCTGGAGCACAACATAGCAAGTTCTTAAAGCCTGGGTCGATCCTGCTTCAATCCAAAACAAGGCTCCATCCTTGTTCCCTGCATTTTTCCTTTCCCATCTGTTGATTACGGAATGGGACAAATACTCTCTAAGAGTTTCTTCAAACAGCCTCACAGATGTAGAAAACAAGCTTATGGTTACCAAAGGGGAAAGTGGGGTGGGGGAATAAATTAGGAGTTTGGGATGAACAGGTACATACTACTATATATAAAATAGATAAGCAACAAAGGCCTACTGTATAGCACAGGGAACTATACTCAATATCCTGTAATAGCCTGTAAGGGAAAAGAATCTGAAAAAGTATATAACTGAATCACTTTGCTGGACACCTGAAACTAACACGACATTGTAAATCAATTATACTTTAATTTAAAAAGAAAAAAGAAAGAAAGAAGGAGAAGAGTTTCTTCAGATCACTTTTCTTTTTCAAGAAATAAAACATCACTGAGGAAGTTGTGGTCCCGTTTGTTCCCCTGCCCAGTCCCATTCCCCTCCCTCTTTCCTCAGAGGAAACCACCATCAAGAGGTTGGTATATCTCCTTCCTGAACATGTTTTTATACTTGTACTGCATTTGTGCTATGTGTGAATGATATGAGGTTGGTTTGTGTGTTTTTAGAATTCATGTCCATGGCTTTATAATGTACGTATTCTGAGACTACCTTTAAAATTTTTTTGAGCTCTGTGCTGATACATATAGATCTAATTATTAACTTTAATGGCTATATAATATTCGAAGGTGTGCATATACCACAGTTTATCCCATCCCCTATTGTTGGACACTGAGTTGTTTTTAGTTTGTTTAAAATTGTTTTGAACAGTATTGGCAACATCTATTACATGTCTCTTTGGACACATGTGGGAGAGTTTTTCTAGAAATTGACTTTCTCTTATATACTCATTCTCCTTACTCTAGCTCATTCCAGGAGCCAGAACTGAACTGCTCTATGAATTTGCTTTTATTATTATTATTTTTTTTGTTTGTTTGTTTAACAGCATTTTTTCTATTAAAGAAAAAACAAAGTTCAAATGCCCAATAGTAAGTATGTTTTTAACACTTGTATACACATGAATAAAGATAAAGGCTGCTGAGTAGACACTGCATTTAAATAAAGGTGTTGTAGGTATAATTCATTATAATTTATATTACGAATAAATAAGAAAAAAGTGGCTGGACAGGACAGTAGCGATTTGTTTTCCAATGTTCCTTCATTTGGACCCCACCCCCCACCCCCTGTGCCAGCTGAGCTTACTTCCCACCATTAGACCAAAATGGTGACTCTCCGCCAGGCAATTACAGCAAAGAACCAGCCCCTGGTTCAGAGGAAGCAGTGTTTGGTCGATGGCTCTACAGTTTTTATTTTTGTCCTAAACTGGTTCCAGCTTCAGAAGCATAAAACTCATGCACTTGGTCACTTGAGACTTTTGAAAAGCACCAACCAATGTGTTAGTTGATTTGGACCTTAAGTGCCACTACCCACCAGAGAAGCTCTCACTAGATTCCAAATCTGTTATTTAATTTTCAAAGATCGAAAAAACTTATCAGAACAAGGCCATCCTCGGAATACTCTTAAAACCTCTATTCAGCTTTTGGCTCATATATGAAATTATAAATAAATATAACCTCCCCAACCAGGTGTGAGGCTTAACCAGCAGCTTCTGAGGCCTGGTCTGTAGTGTTCAGAAAGAAACTTTGCCTTAAAAGGTCAGACTAGTAACACTGTAGCCCCAGCGGCCTCTGCCAATGAGGCCTTGCCAGCCACCAGCAGTCGGACACATAGTGTCCAGCACCAGTCCTTGCGCCCTCCCTTCTCCAGAGTTTCACAAGCAGGATCCACGTAAGGGGAGCAGCCCATACTTCTGGAGGATGGCCGAAGTACTTTCTAGGGCACAACCCGGACGAATGATGCCAAACTCTCCAGGCACAGACAAGTCAACCACAGTTGAGCCTAGTCGACACTCAGGGCTCTGGTCATCCCCAATTGGTCCCCCATCAATGACCAAGGACAAGCGAGGCCAGAGGTCCTGAAATTCCTCAACATTCAGAGAGCTGGTCTGGGAGCTGAGGTTGGCGCTGGTGAGAGCAAGCGGTCCCCCAAACACCTGGGCCAAGTCCTGCATGAAGGCGTGGTCAGGAATCCGGATGCCTGTAGACGTCGGCCACGCGGCCCAGGCACACGGCCAGCGGCTTGGTCTCGCTGCGGCCCTTGACGCGGTACACGACGCCCAGTGCCTCCGAGCAGCTCGCCGAGCAGGCCAGGCCGTACAGCGTATCGGTGGGGACGGCCACCACGGCGCCGGCGCGCAGCTCGGCCACGGCGGCCCGCAGCGCCTCGGTCCAGCCGGCGCGCTCCGGGTTTGCGGCCCGCACGGCCCCGCTCCCCGGGAGCCGGAACAGCCGGGCCCCCGGCGCCGCCGGAGCGGGGCTCGGCGGACGGAGAAGGCGCCCGCTCCGTGCGGAGCCCCCCGGCCCCTCGCTCAACCCTATGCTGGCAGACACCGCGGCCCTCTATTATTATTTTTAAATAAAGAAGTAAGGAAAACATGTTCTGAGGATTTATTTAGGACTCCTTCGGGATTTGGGAAGTCCCTTTTTGGTATCGATTAGTTTCTCAAGGAGCTCACATTGTTGGCTTTTACTTCCGTTTTGCAACAAGGAGAGGGCAGAAGCCTTCATGAATTTTCCCAGGTTTATCCTAGCACAGACTTCTAACCTACAGTTGAGTGACATTTGACCTGTAAGAGTTTGGATGGAGATTATATAATAATAACAACAATGATGTTGAGGAGGAGGATGATAGCAGACGTTATTGAGGGTTTGACATATTCCAGGCCATCTTGCTAAGCACTCTCCACATATCATTTTATTTAATCTTTCCAACAACCTATGAATAAATGCCACTATTATCTTCATGTTAGGGGTGAGTAAGCTGAAGCACAGAGGTTAATTTACAAAGCTGGTTTCATAGCTAGTAAGTGGCAGAGCCGGGACTACAGAACTGGTGAGGTTTTTTTTTTTTCTTTTTCCTCAACTTTTTATCTTGAGAAATTTCAGCCCTATAGGAAAGTCAAAAGATGAGTACGGTGAATACCCACATTCCCTTTACCTGTTAACATTTTGCCATGTTTGCTCTTTTTCTCTGAGTGTGTGTGTGTATGTGTATACTCTCCCCTCCCCCAGCCTTTTGAAAATAAGTTGCAGATGTCAGGATGCTTATTTTTACCTCTGAGTACTTCAGTGTGCATGACCTATGAACAAGGACATCCTGTATAACTACAATATCATGATTATATATAAGAAATTTTAAGTGATTCCATAATGTTATCTAACACACAGTCCATATTCAAATTTCTCTCATCATTTCAATAGTGGATTTTGAAGCCATCCCTTTATTTCACATCAGGAAGCACATAATATCTGTTTGCCCCATCTTCTGGAGTGTCATTGCTTCTAGACCCTTTTAGTAGACAGAGCTGGGAAATAAATACTTATATATTTAAAACCAAATTTTAAATATATCAGTATCAATAAATATATAAATATATATCAGACAAGTCTGATAGCTCTAGTTCAGCCCAGTTTCCTTACCTTTTCCCATTCCGTATTTGTGTTTCCCTTCTGTAGAGAGAACCGTGTTTCACAGCAGCATCAATGTATGACCTCATTTGCCCAATCTTCTAATACAAAGATAGTTTCAGAATTACTATACCATTATCATTTCTAATTACAAACCCATTAAGTAAAGTTCATGATTTCTCTGGAGTGTTTCTGTTCACAGCATGTATCCCACTAAGGGTGTATAATCTGTACTGTGTTCAAAAGCTACGGGAATTAATTTTCTGTGTAGTTACAAACTTACTGCAAAGTTGGAGTCATTTCTTTCTTTCTGTATTCAGTTTTTTGGTTTTGTACTCATTTTTTTGATCCTTGTTGATTTTATTTTTTGAATATGTGAAACATTTACAAGATTTAAAAGTCAAACTGTATAAAAAGGTATATTCTGACAAACCTTATTCTTATCCCTACCCTGTGTACCTTATTTCCATCCCTGTAGGTAACCAGTTTTATTAATTTATGGTTTATCCTTCTGTGTTTCTTTTCACACATGAAGTGGAATACTAAGTCTATTTCTTTGTAGTTTACTTTTTTCACTTACAGAAATCTTTTAGTGGTCTTTCTCAATTTTTAAATTAACTGCATAGCATGTAACTTTATACAATTTCCTAAAAATGGGAATTTAGTTATTTCCAATATATTACAATGATAAATAATACTGCATTTAATATGATAACATTTTGCATATGTTTTGTGCTTTTGGAAATGTATCTTCAGAGGTGAATTCCCGGGAGAGAGATGACTGGGGCAGAGAGTCAATATATATTAGTATAGTTTTTCCAAATTCCTCTCCACAGTGATTGTACCATTTTGCATTCTCACCAACAGTGTCTGAGGGTCCCTGTTTTTCCACAGCTTCCAGTTGAGTGTTGTCAAGCTTTTCACTTTCGTCATCCTGATAGGTGAGAAATGGTATCTCAGTGAATTTTAATTTCTCTTATGATTGAAGCTGAACATCTTTTAATAAGGTTAAAGGTCATCTGTATATCTTTTTGGTGAACTGTCTTAGAATCAGTGCTTTTAACAACTCTTAAACTGCCAAGTTTCACTTTATATATGTTTTCTTATGTATATGATGTATATTATAGACACTGAGATGCATGTGTGTGTGTGTGTGCATGCATAAATGACAAGTTTATTGTTCTAGTTTTCTACAGTGATCTAATCTTTTTGTTATGTGCCCATGCTGAAAATTTGATGATTAGGTTGCCTTAGTTAGTCAAGGAAGATCCCCTTTTTTTAATTTTGAGGGAAAAAAAATACAGAAAAATACAAAAAATTATGTCCAATTACCCATATTGTATTTATTGCCAGTCATTTTTTCCTTCAAATTAAAATATTAAAAACAAAATTTCCCTTTTTTCACCACCCTTCCTGCTGTTCTTCTTTTTGCCACAGAGACAGCTACTTTCTGAGTTTGGTGTATTTCTTTCTAGTTCATTAAAAAAAAGTACAGGGCTTCCCTGGTGGTGCAGTGGTTGGGAGTCCGCCTGCCAATGAAGGGGACTTGGGTTCCAGCCCTGGTCCGGGAGGATCCCGCATGCCGCGGGGCAACTAGGCCCGTGAGCCACAACTATTGACCCATGTGCCGCAACTGCTGAAGCCTGCACGCCTGGAGCCCCTGCTCTGCAGCGGGAGAGGCCACCGCGGTGGGGGGCCTGCGCACTGCAGCAAAGAGTGGCCCCCACTCGCCGCAACTGGAGAGGGCCCGCCCACAGCAACGAAGATCCAACACAGACAAAAATAAATAAATAAATAAAATAAATTTATTTTTTTAAAAGTACATATAATAAGTAATATAACATAAAAGTAATATAATAATAAAATATAATATATATATATGTCTGTGGTCTGTGTCATGAATAATGTATAATATTACTTGTGTGCATTCTGAAATTTTCACAAATGGTACATGCTGAGCATATCATTCTGCATTGTGCTTCTTCCATGCAATATCATAGTTTTTTTTGGCTGCGCTGTGTGGCTTGGGGTATCTTAGTTCCTCAACCAGGGATTGAACTTGGGCCCCTGCAGTGAAAGTGCTGAGTGCTAACCACCGGACTGCCAGGGAATTCCCAGTATCATGTTTTTGAGATCCATCTATGTTGCTTTATAGTCCATACCTGAAATATCTGTTTTTGTGATCTGTTAAGTCAAGGTTAGAGATAGAAAGCTGAGATGTTAAAATAGAATCAGGTGTAGCTGGAGGAGAGAGACCCAAAGTACTTTTTTTACCCACTGGAAAAGATTGTAACCAAAAATTAGAAGTAGATATTGTTATTAACATTGTAGGACAATTTTTCTTACTTTCCTACGTTTCCATTTTCCTTTATCTTTAGTAGAATTGTGTTTATATTTAACAGAGGCTTCATCAATAACACTATAGGGTCAGACTAAAAAATGGTCAGTGATTACCATTTTGGGGTTGCCAGACCCCTTGGGTCCACAAAGATGATTACGGGTGTCCTTGAGATGTACTTAATAGTACAGAAAACCAAATGGAAATCATCAAACTGCCTAGGCTAACTAAAATACCAAGTTTTAGAAACTTTTGGTCAGTGTTGTCAATTCATTGGGTTGACATACTAGCTATCTCACATGGGAAACTCTGTTAATTATATGTCTTTAAAATGATTTTTAAAGATACAATTATGTATAGTATCTTAAGTGTATAGTGAGATGAGTTTTGACAAATGTGTTTATCAATGCAACCAGAGCTCCAATCAAAATCTTAAGTATTTCTATCACCCTAGAAAGTTTCTTGGTGCCGGTTTCTATTCTCCCTCCCCCTAAGAGGCAACCACTCTTCTCTTTTCTATCCCCATTGACTAGCTTATTCTACAGCGTCATATAAATGAAGTCATACAGTATATATTCTTTTGTGTCTGGCTTCTTTCTCTTAACGTAATGTTTTTGAGATTCACCTAAGTTGATTGTATATATCAGTGGTCCTCTCTCTCTTTTATTTAAATTGCTGTGTGATATTTCATTGTATGAATATTTATGTATCCATTTTGGCCATAAATATTTGACCTTTCAATTTTTTTCTACTACAAAAAGGCTGCAATGAATATTCTTGTACAAGTCTTTTGGTAGCCATGCAGTTTCATTCCTTTGGGGCAAAATACTAGGAGTATGTTTGCTGGATTATAAGGTAAATGTACGTTTAATTTTAGCGATATTTGTCTTGATTAATTAATGAGAAAAATGATTGTCACTTAATATACGCAGAGCCCTTTGTGTTGAAATGGTTGACTGGTTATTTCACTCACTGCATTTGTTTAGGAAAAGCGTAAACTTGCACATTCCTTGGGTTTGTTTCAATGTTTAGGTGAAATCTGATAACGAATATGAGATCCGTTTTTACTAGTAGCTCTTTATTTGTCTTTTACCCCCACTTTTCTAATGGACTATTTTAGAAGAAATGGAGCTGTCACCCACATCAAGATTCAGAACACTGGTGATTACTATGACTTGTATGGAGGGGAGAAGTTTGCCACTTTGGCTGAATTGGTCCAGTATTACATGGAACATCATGGGCAATTAAAAGAGAAGAATGGAGATGTTATTGAGCTCAAATATCCTCTGAACTGTGCAGATCCTACCTCTGAAAGGTCAGTTACATTTTCGTAACTGCAGAGTCTGCATCTCTCCCACGCCATAGGTGTGAGGTGAATGCATTATGGGGGTTTGACTTCTGTTTCTCAAACTGTAATCTTAAAAGTGTTACTAAAGTAAGAGTAATAGGATCAGATTATTCTCAGAGTGGCCTTTTCTGGCAAAAGCTTCAGTCAGTGTTACTTACACTCGTTCTACAGAAGTCTCAGACTATTCCTGTATATACTTGATACATGCAATAACGTTAAGATTATTGACCTTGAGCGTTATCGAACTTCGAGCGTTAGGAGAGGAAAACAAATGATAATGGGAACACCAAAATAGCAGTTCCCTGTAGTAGCTTCTGACTAGCTATTCAGCAATGCCGCCAACAGATGTCAGTTTAAGCTCAGAAGTGGGAAAGCAGAGGACTCGGTCAGATTTTTCATCAGTTCTTTTATGTTATATCCACAAATGTGTGAGAATTACCTTAATTAGAGGGAATCGTATTATTTCAGAGGTCTTTCCCCAGTGTTGGAACTAAGCTGATGAAAGCTGGGGCTTGACTTAACTTGCATTAATTTTATTGGTTTTCTGCATTCCCAGTCTCTTCTCTCTGACTCAGTACCAAATCAGGGTCTCTTAATTAGGTTTGAATATTTTCTGTCTTCAAGTAGGTTTCTTCTACTTATACCTTCGTGTCACTGGTATTTTATGCTGATAATTTGTTTTCCAGCCAAATTATTAAGCAAAAGGCTGTCAGCCAACTCTGTGCAGTTTATTTAATTTTACTCTGTTCAGTTGAGGGTAGATGAAAAATACCTTGAAGTATATTCCTTTAGTGTTGAGCCATTAGCAGTATGTGCTGTGATCATGCTTGTTTCCTCACCAAGATCCTGAGGGAAAAAGCCACATTATTAATATGACCATGTTAAGATGTTTTCTGTAGTAACTTAGAGTAGCACTGTTTCACAGTCTGACCTCAGACGGCCTACATTAGGACTCTGGTGTGCTGGTTAAAAATGCAGATTGCTGGGCCCCATTCAGACTTAGTGTATTGGTATCTCTCATTGTGAGGCATGGGAATTCACATTTTTAGCAAAATCCCTTGCCTCTACTCCAAGTCTTATGTGCATTAAAATTTGAAATGATGACCCAGTGGATAGTACAAGGATGTTGACAGCAAACTTGGAGGCTATTGAAGTATAGATTGGAAATCTGGAAAAGCTTGGAATGCCTGAACTAATTTATAATGAAGATCCTTTTTAATGTAGTGTTTGCATGCCAAAGCAAGGGCAAACATTCAAATGATTCTCTGTCACTACGATAACTCTCTATTATAACTTCTTTAAATGACTGTAATTAAATAATTGGTCCTTTTAGGGTTTGGCAGTGGAGAAATGACAAACTGCCTTTTTAAAAGATGGGGGATTTAAAAGAAAATAGGAAAGATTGAGGATATTTGCCTCCAAATGATTGTGGGCTCATTTAAGGAGTTTAATGGTCATTCTTTTTTTTTTTTTTTTTGGCCGCACCACGTGATCTGTGGGATTTTAGTTCCCTGACCAGGGACTGAACCCGGGCCATGCCAGTGAAAGCCCGGAATCCTAACCATTGTCATTTTTCCTGCCTGCTTGGGATGCAAATTCTGTCTTATGTGGAATGGATCAATCTCTTGGAGGAACGTGCCTGTTTTTAATTGTGTTGAGTAGAGGTGACTATGTACGGTAGTTTTGTGAAAGAATGTTGTGAACGCATGGCAGAACTCAATTGATTTTTCATTTAAAAAAATTTAGGTGGTTTCATGGACATCTGTCTGGGAAAGAAGCAGAGAAATTATTAACCGAGAAAGGAAAACATGGTAGCTTTCTTGTGCGGGAGAGCCAGAGCCACCCTGGAGATTTTGTTCTCTCTGTCCGAACCGGAGATGACAAAGGGGAGAGCAATGACGGCAAGTCTAAAGTGACCCATGTTATGATCCGCTGTCAGGTAAAACCCGGATTGAACTGTGGGTCTGGTGAAACGTCATCTTTGGGTGGTTTTTTGGCTGGGAGAAGACCGACACCATTACTTCCAAAGTCATTTAGTTAAGGGCTTCTACACTTTTAGTACCTTGTTAATTATAACTGTTTCATCATTTCCGAACTTTATTAAATTACTTATTTCCTCTCTATCTCTGGCAGATTAAGTCATGCCTCAGTACGTCACCTTCTGCCCTGCAGTATCTTTTTTTTTTTCTTTGGCTGCATCACGCAGCTTATAGGATCTTAGTTCCCCGACCAGGGATTGAACCTGAACCCTTGGCAGTGAAAGCACGGAGTCCTAACCACTGGACCGCCAGGGAATTCCCAGCCCTGCAGTATCTCAGTCTGTGCTTGGTTACAGCTGGAGTCTGCCTCTGTCTCAATTTCTAAAGCGATGGCCTCAGCTTCTCCCTTGGGTCAGCACAGTCTAGCCTGTGACTACATGTACTTTCATATTATAGAATTCTGGTTAAGGCTGGGAGAACTGAACTCATCATTTCTTGTTTTAATGTGATGGCTAGACCAGGGAGGTTGGTTCTCGGTCAACTACATCAAACTTTGTTTTGACATAGTTTCCTAAATAGCGACTGTCTATTCACTTATTGCTTCGGTTTTTCAATAAGATTAAAAAAAAAAACTAAAAAAACCCAGCTTTATTGAGATATAATTCACACACCATACAATTCACCCTTTTAAAGTGGACAATTTGGTGGGTTTTAGTATATTCACAAATTAGGCAGCCAACAACGTTAATTCCAGAACATTTTCATCACCCCAACAAGAAACCCTGGGTTCATTACCAGTCCCTCCCCATTTTTCCCCCTCCCCCCAGCTCTTGGCAACCGCTAACCTCTTTGTTTCAATGGATTTGCCTATTTTGTATATTTTATATAGATGGAATCATGTAATATGTGGCCTTTTGTGACTGACTTCTTTTACTTAGCATGTTTTTCAAGGTTTATCCATGTTACAGCATGTGTCAGTAAACTCTTTATTGGCAGACATTTTGTTGTATGGATATATACCACATTTTGTTTATCCATTAAAAAATTAATGGGCATTTTGGCCCATTAATTATTATGAATAATGCTGCTATGAATATTTATATACATTTATGTATTTATCATTTTGTGGTATTCTCTGTTTGATGAGACATCATGTTCATATTTTCTTTTAATTTATACTTTGCTTTAGTTCTTTGAATATATTTATACTAGCTGGTTTAAAGTCTTTGTCTGGGCTTTCTCAAGGACAGTTTCTGTTGAATGCTTCCCACCCTCCCCCCCACCCCCAAGTATGGACCATATTTTCTTGTTTCTTTGCATGTCTCATAAGTTTTTGTTGGAAACTAGGCATTTTAAATAATATAATATAAATCCTTTGCCCTCCTTTCTCAGGCAGTATTATTTGTTGTTGCTACTTTTTCTTGTTCCTGTAGTTGTTGTTGCTGTTTGTGTGTTCAGTGACTTTCCTGTCTTTGTCTTGCGTGGCCACTGAAGTCTTTGCTTGGGTAGCTTAGTGATCAGTTAATGATTGAACAGAGATTTCCTTAAATGCCTTGAAACATTAAATCTCCCAGCCTTTGCCAGGGAGGCTCTGTGTGTGTGTGTGTGTGTGTGTGTGTGTGTGTGTGTGTGTGTGTGTTGGGGCACGACTGCCTTCAGTGCTCTGGCACCTTAAAACTCTGCCTTAGTCTTCACTTCCTGCTTGCACAGAACCTCAGGATGAGCTAGACGTAAAGATTAGGGCCTTTTTGGATCTTTCCTGGACTTCACACAGCCATGCACGTGCACATGCACGTGTCCTTCTAGATTCTCAAGGATATGTTGGAGGTTTTCAGAGCCCCCTGTGGACGATGTCTGGATTTTCCTTTTAAGTTTTTGATCAATCTCTTATTTGCCCTGACTGGTATTGCTGCCTTAGGCCACTGTGATATTAAACAATTGCTGCTGATTGTTTTTGGGAGATCCCCTGAAGGCCGGCTGAGTAAGCTGTAAGTCAATCAAATAAAGACAAGCTCTGAAAATAAGGCTTTCCCAGGGAGCTGCTAAACAGATCAGACAGTGATAATTGTCTAGGGATAGGTCTGGAAAGAGCTCCAAATCCATCTGTCTACTCCAGTTATGCTAAGCTGCTTTGTTTTCACAGCTACTGTGGTTATGAGACTATTGGTTTTCAAGGCTACCAAGAAGCTTGGTAGAGGGAGAGGTAGGTGGGAATAGGGCAAGTTAAAAGGTCACAATTTGTTGTTCTCATCAAGGTCCAATCTTTTTCTTGAATAAATGCTCCTTGAACTTTATTGGTTAATTTTCAGAGTTCTGAAAAAGTTGATGACAATTTTTGCCAGGGTTCTTGTTACTTTTGTGAAAGAGCAGATTTTCAGAGGTCCTTACTCTGTCATTCTGAAAGTGCTTCTTCCCCCCTCACTCGATTTATTTTTAAATAAAAGGTCATACCCAAATATCTTCATGTATCATTTCTAGGGTTTTGTATTTTCTAAGTTTAACCATTTTCCTGTTGTTTTCCTGAAACAGCCTATTCTGGTCTCCTTGTCAGAAAAAATTTCCTGGTCTCTGTTTATAATTTCCCTTTTAAATTTTCATTAG
This sequence comes from Lagenorhynchus albirostris, assembly GCF_949774975.1. Classification (NCBI taxonomy): domain Eukaryota; kingdom Metazoa; phylum Chordata; class Mammalia; order Artiodactyla; family Delphinidae; genus Lagenorhynchus; species Lagenorhynchus albirostris. The sequence continues at coordinate 73,015,686 of NC_083108.1, forward strand.
AAGATGAAAGTAAAGGCTTGTATATTGGACTTCAGTGCTGCCTCACCAGCCTTAGAGCTTGTTGTGTTTCAGAGAGAAGTAGTTATTTATCTTCTGTTCAGCAGCCTTGTGTGTAGTCACTTATCCTAGAGTATAAGTAAATATGGTTTTTCTTTTTTTTTTTTTCCTAACTATTTAGTTAACCTATGAGGGAGAAACTGTTTTGTGGCCTAGTTAATGTTGGATACTTATTTAGAGCTTCTCACACCTCACAATGAACTCTTTTACATTGGATCTGCTTCTCCATTTTCATCATCTTTGTTGCTTCCCTTTCTTTGTGCTCTTACAGCTCTTCAATCTTTCCATTATTGGGGGAGAGTTAGTCTCTGTACTTGAGTTGGGAAAAACAGTAATTTAATATAAAGGTCATGAACATAATTTTTTTTTTTGTCTTGAAAGGAACTGAAATATGATGTTGGTGGAGGAGAACGGTTTGACTCTTTGACAGATCTCGTGGAGCATTACAAGAAGAATCCTATGGTAGAAACATTGGGCACAGTACTACAACTCAAGCAGGTAAGCATTTTGGAAAGCTAAACTCCCCCTCCTTATAGAGTTTAAGAAGTCCGAACATAGAATATTCCAAACAGACAGAAGTAGAATAGTATCGTGAACCTCCATGTACCCATCACCCAGCTTCAATTACGATCAACTCATCAAATCTTGTTTCATTTATTACTCCACTCACTGCCTTCTTCTTGTAGTATTTGGAAACAAATTCTAGATAGTACATCGTTTTCATGATTATCTCCGTATGTAATTCTAAAAGGCCTTATGGAGTTTTTAAAGCAAAGTTTTTATCAAATTTTCATTGTAGATGCACCTTTGGTTACCTTTAGGTGATCATACCTTTACATTTTGGAGTTATTGCTGTTTCAAAGCTCACACTTATTACTTAGTGGCAAATGATACCATCTCTAACATTGTGGTCTATTTATAAAGAAAAATAGGTTTGAATTTATATCAGCAAAGTGTGTGGAGATTGAAGAAACATATATTTCCTGAAAGAACAGAAAGGAAAGTGAAACTCTATTTGAAAACATTTACTGTGAACTTCCTGTCCTTGCCTCTATGAACACCAACATAGAAGTCTTTTTTTTTTTTTGCATTAACACTTTTTTCTGTAATACTTTCTTCATTTCGCACCAACTGCTGAATTTGATTAGCCCCTCAACACAACTCGTATCAATGCTGCTGAAATAGAAAGTCGGGTTCGAGAACTAAGCAAATTAGCTGAGACCACAGATAAAGTCAAACAAGGCTTTTGGGAAGAATTTGAGGTAAGTTTTTAAAAAAATTTTTTTTTACATGATTTATTAAATCCTGTTCTTAATGGAAGAGAAGTTGGTTTTATGTTTGGGATTGGATCTGAAAGACTTGGATCTGTGTCTTTTCTTAATTTGGCCATTGATATGGAACAAGTTGCTGAGGGGGCTTTTTCAAATAGAGCTGCATTATGTTCTGGGAGAAGGGAGTTGGCAGTTAATATTACATGGATGAGCCAATAGCTCCATTTGGGTCTTTTGGTTTGGACTGCTGGCAAAACCCCAGAAAAAGAAAAGAATCTAATTCTTCGGAAGATTTCCAGCATTGGCTGTGGTCTTTAGAAAGAATCTATAGCTTTACTGCAGTGAATAAGTGAAAGACAGTTATCTCATGGTGGTTTTAATCTGGGAGTTGAAATTTATATCTTTGAGAGGTTAAGGGAACTGATTTCTTTCCTGAAACCAGCTTGGGTAGGAGAATGTCCCCAGTGGGAGTGGGCTGTGTTCCTCTTGCACTGAAGTTTGTCACCTGCCAACTCATTGTAATCTTATTCTCTCCGTTATCATCCCTGTGACAGAAAACTTCGTCAAAAACAATTTTTTTTGTGTGTGTGCCATATTTACCTTCATAGTTATTCTTAGCATGTAGCACAGTGCCTGGTACACAGCAGAAACTCCATAAATGTTTGTTGAATGAGTATTTGCATTTAGCTAATATTTATGTTATTTTATTAATACTACTCTGTTTATGGGAATGATTATTCCATACTTTTTGTAGGACTTTAGAATTCATAAATATTTGTGGAATGAATGAACAAATGAATGGCTACACGAAGTCCTTTTAACCACAGTATGTCAGATCAACTTGGTGAGATATTATTTCCATTTTACAGACGAGGAGCCTCAGACTCAGGGAGGTTAAGTAAATTGTCCAACTTCTGTACCACGAATATTGATTAAATTGCAGCACTGAGGATGTGTACAGAATAGAACAGTCATGGTCATTGCTGAACATTGCTAACCAGGGACTTGACCTCACATTTATTCTTTTATACCAGCATTGGGTTAGTCACCAAGGACACCATGGTGAACAAGATGGACAGGGTTTCGTCTTTAAGGAGCTTTGAGTTGAGAGAGGGATAAGTACAGAAATTTTAGAAATCTTACATCAAAATTTGAATGAAAAGCCTATTTTTAAAAACTTTTTATTATGCAAAATTTCAAATATATACAGAAGCAGAGTGAATTGTATAATTATAGCAATATATACCTATCACTCAGCATTAACAATTGTTGATATCTGGCCAGCCTTTTTATTTTTTATAAATTAATTTAATTAATTAATTTATTTATTTTTGGCGGCGTTGGGTCTTCGTTACTGCGCATGGACTTTCTCTAGTTGTGGCGAGCAGGGGCTACTCTTTGTTGAGGTGTGCGGGCTTCTCGTTGCGGTGGCATCTCTTGTTGTGGAACACGGGCTCTAGAGCACAGGTTCAAAAGTTGTGGTACACGGGCTTAGTTGCTCCGTAGCATGTGGGATCTTCCTGGACCAGCAATCGCACCTGTGTCCCCTGCATTGGCAGGCAGATTCTTAACCACTGCACCATCAGGGAAGCGCCTGGCCAGTCTTTTTAAACTATACCCCACTTAACTCCCCCAGCCCTGGCTTATCTTGAAGCAAATCCCAGATGTTATTTCATCTGTAACTATTTCATTAAAAAAAATTATAACCAGAATATCATTATCACTCCTAAAACTATTAACAATAATTTCTTAATATTAACACATATCAGTCACTGTTCACATTTGCTTGATAACACACACACACACACACACACACACACACACTTGCAGATTGTTTGAATTGGGAAGTGTTTTTTTCCCCACTTGATTATGAAAAAAATTTTGAATATAAAATAGATTTGTATAAAGAACCCCCATGTACTATTACCAGTTTCACCGGTTACCCCCGATATCACATGAAATATCATAAATATTTCAGTATTCCTGGAATTCTTAAAAAATTAACCAAAACACTACTACCACATCTAAAAAAAGGTAATAAAAATTCATCAAATAGCTAGTCATTGTTCCAATTAGGATAGCTGTCTTTTTTTTTTTAATTTGTTTGTTGTTGGATCATTTTTCAAATAAGTTCCCCATGGATCTCTCTTTTTAAACTCTGTTTTTTTTGTCTTGTTTTGTTTTGTTTTGTTTTGCCGTGAGGTTTGTGGGATCTTAGTTCCCCAATCAGGGATCGAACCTGGGCCCTTGACAGTGAAAGTGCAGAGTCCTAACCACAAGACCACCAGGGAATTCCCACTGTTTTTAAAATCTTAAGCCTCTTTATATTCTTACTCTCCTTTCAGCCTCTCTATTCCATCCTTTCCCCTCCCTTCCTTTCTCTTCCACTCCCTTTTCTTCTCGCTCTGTATTAGTCCATTCAGCTGATATAACAAAATACCATAGACTGGGTGGCTATACACAACTGAAATATATTTCTCAGAGTTCTCCAAATTCTGGAGTTCTGGAGGCTGGATCTGAGATCATGGTGCCAGTATGGTCCGGTGAGGGTCCTCTTCCAGATTGGCAACTTCTCATTGTATTCCCTCCTGACAGAAGGGGTGAGGGAGCTCTGTGGACCTTGTGTATGAGGGCACTAATCCCATTCATGAGGGCTCCACCCTCCTGACCTAATCACTTCCCAAAGGCCTCACCTTCTAATACCATTACCTTGGGCATCAGGATTTCAACATAGGAATTTTGGGGAGACACAAACATTCAGACCATAGGACCCTGTTTTTTGTTACTGTTTTTGTTATTGGAGAAAGCAGGTCCTTTGTCCAGAGAGTTACTTACGATCTGGATTTTTCTGAGTGTGTCTCTGTCGTGGATTTTAACACCTTTCTCCCCTGTATTTCTTGTAAGTTGATCTATCTAGACACTTTGTTAGATCCGGTTTTTCTTTGGCAAGACTACATATGAGATGGTGTGTCAGGAGGTGCTTATGTCCTGTTGCTTCTCTTTTTATTTTCTAAGCAGCAACTGGTAATTATTGCCTAGATCCATTCACTTATAAGGTGTGTAATAACTTTATCATTCGTCATTATTAGCTGGAATATTTCTATAAAGATAAGCTTTTTGTCACCAAGGCAGGATATACACTTGATTCTTTCCTGTTTACTAAGTAGTTTTAAAAATAGCGTTCTCCAAAAAAAGTTTTTTTTATCAATATGTACTCATGGATTTTTTAAATGTATTTAGTGTGCTTCTATCTATGGCATTTATTATCACTTCTTTTGCTCAAATTATTTTAGCTTTGACCAGTGGGAGCTTCTGCAAGCTGGCTTCTACTCCTTCCTATACAACTCTGGTAGTTTTTGCTAGATTCCTTACTTTCTGGTGTAATAAGTTGTTACAGTGCAATACATTTCCCATGTCAGAACTGGAATCAGTCATTTCTCCGAGGAGTGAGTTAGCTTTTATCTCATTTTCCTCCCTTTCTTCCTTCCTTCTCTTTCTTCCTTTCCTGGGAAGTGGTATTTAGAGACTACAGTCTGGGAGCCAGAAGTGTTTATTGTTGTCAGGTTGGTTATTTCCATCTCAATGGGTGGAGCTAGAAAAAATTGTTTTCTTGAAATAAATTATGAGTCCAAATGATACTTCCAATTCAAATTTAGGACTCAAGACTAGTAAGACTTCTGTTACCCCCAATAATATCATTACTGAAAACAGTTTAATTTTTTTTTTTTTTTTTTTGCGGTACTCGGGCCTCTCACTGTTGTGGCCTCTCCCGTTGCGGAGCACAGGCTCCGGACGCGCAGGCTCAGCGGCCATGGCGCACGGGCCCAGCCGCTCCGTGGCATGTGGGATCTTCCCGGACCTGGGCACGAACCCGTGTCCCCTGCATCGGCAGGCGGACTCTCAACCACTGCGCCACCAGGGAAGCCCAACAGTTTAATTTTTTTTCCAGCTTTTATTTTTAAATCCTTAGGGTAGATCCTTCAGAGATGTATAGTCAAATTACTGTGCTTTCAACTCATTTGTAATAGTTCTTCTCTATGTGGTTATATACTAACTGGATATACAGCTAGGTTATTTGTTTCATTTTATGTTTGGATTTCAGAAATTTCTTTCCATAAAATTTTATTTACAATTATATAAAATATTGCCTTTGATTCTAAAGTCAAATATAAAAAGTACATTCAAAGAAGTTTATCTTCTATCCCTGTCTTTTCCTCCTTATATTTATAGCCATTTAAAAAAAAGTTGAAGTTCATTATTACCTTTCAAAAAGTATAAGCAAATATATATCTGTAATTTCATAACCCATCCTTTCATGGATAAATAGTAGCATAATTTTACATACTTTTTTCCAACTTCTTTTTTTTATTACATTGGAGATCACTCCACAGTAGTATCTACAGATAGTCTTCATTCATTTTTACTGCACAGTACTCCACTGTGTGGATGTACCATAGTTTATTCAACCTATTGATGAGCATTTGGATAGTTTCCAAATATATTACAAAGAAGATACAATGGATAGCCTTGTGCATGCATATTTTTCTCTTTTTGCTGATTATTGTTAATATTAACTTTTTTTGATATTCTGTGTTAAAAAAAGTGCTGATTGTTACTCATCTTTAATTTTTTTTTTTTTTTTGCCGGGCCGTGTGGCTCGCGGGATCTCAGTTCCTGATCAGGGATTGAACCCAGGCCACAGCAGTGAAAGCGCCGAAACCTAACCAACTACACCACCAGGGAACCCCCTACTCATCTTTAATTTTTATTATATATCCTACATGATTTTGGTTAGCATATTTAAAGTCTGAAAAGTATTTTTAATTAAAATTAAAAGATATCAAACCTTTTTGGTAAATATAAGAAGTGAGCTAGGGGCTTCCCTGGTGGTGCAGTGGTTAAGAATACGCCTGCCAATGCAGGGGACACGGGTTCGAGCCCTGGTCCGGGAAGATCCCACATGCCGCGGAGTAGCTGGGCCCATGTGCCACAATCACTGAGGCCCAGGCACCTAGAGCCTGTGCTCCGCAACAAGAGAAGCCACCACAATGAGAAGCTCACGCACCGCAACAAAGAGTAGCCCCTGCTTGCTGCAGCTAGAGAAAGCCCGACGCAGCAATGAAGACCCAAAGCAGCCAAAAATAAATAAATTAATTAAATTAAAAAAAAAAGTGAGCTATTTTTTAAAAATTATTTATTTATTTATTTATTTTTGGCTGCATTGGGTCTTTGTTGCTGAGTGCAGGCTTTCTCTAGTTGCGACGAGTGGGGGCTACTTTTCATTGCGGTGTGCGGGCTTCTCATTGCAGTGGCTTCTCTTGTTGCAGAGCACAGGCTCTAGGTGCACGGGCTTCAGTAGTTGTGGCTCGCGGGCTCTAGAGCACAGGCTCAGTAGTTGTGGCGCACGGGCTTAGTTGCTCTGCGGCATGTGGCATCTTCCTGGACCAGGGCTTGAACCTGTGTCCCCTGCATTGGCAGGCAGATTCTTAACCACTGTGCTACCAGGGAAGTCCCAGTGAGCTATTTTGTAATCTAGTCCCATTTTTATGTTACACTTCAAAATACCTGAGGCCATCATTTGCACAGACCACTTTTCCTATAAAGTGACTATGAACTTTAAAAAAATTACAGCAGCAAATTGGGTATCTGGTGCAGTGGTGGATTCTTTAAGTTCACTTAGGCAATGCTTAGAGAAACAAAGTCAAACCTTCTTACAGCTTGTGGCAGTAGGGAGTTTTTTATGATCCCTTTGGCGGGGTCAGGATAGAACTGAGAAGGAAATCCTAGCCTGACTTTTCTGGCCATGGAAAAAGGTTGATTCTAAACGCTGACCTGATGGTTTCAGTCCGTGACATCTGAAATTCAGTTCATCTTTTATACATTATTAACAACAAAATGGGGGAAAACTGAGTTGGCTTTCAGGGGAAATGGAAAAAAACAAGATCACATCTGTACTCTACTAAGTCCTCTGTAGATGTCAGACTGGGGTGATAAATTGTCAGGCACTAAATCAGGGCATTAACGTTTCATTTAAACTGAAGCTAGATCCAAATAACTGATGGCCTGCTTTCTAGATCTCTTATATACCTGCTTCTTAAATCCAGTCAGTTTTCAAAAAATTGCCCTTTAAGGTTGGGGCCAGGGGAATAAGGCTGAGAACAGAATGAACAATTATAGAAGAACTTAGGTATGTGGAAGCAGAGACTCATTAAAATCTAAATCCTCTGAAGCTGAAGTTTGATCCAACAGCAAGGCATTAATTATTTTAGTGATTGTACCTTAGTTGTTTCCCAGAAGGTGATAAATTTGGGATCAGTTCCTTCTTACTGTGTGTTCTGATGGTCTTTAAAGTGAACCAAAGCTCTAAATTGCAATGCCACTGATAATTAAACTCTGATAGCTATGTTTTGTTTGTCTGTATGCCCGGCTTCTCGTTTTCTGTGAAACTCTTTGTGTTCTTTTGGGTAATTTTCCCCTAGAAGACACTTACAAATTACTTCCGATTTTGATGCATCTTAAAATACGAAGTCTCTTGTGAAGCTCTTTGGTTCTTTTCTCCTTTGCTCCTGAAATAAATTCAGGTTGGTGGTTTTCTTCAAGGATATGTGGTATGGTCAAAACATTGCAAACCCAAGTTTTTAATTTTTCCTATAGAGTCCCCATTTTTTTCCCTTTCTTTCCCCAATTTTTTTTACTGTGGTAAAATGAGATTGTCCTTTTCTGTAAACATCTTTTGTCTCCTGCATATCTCTGCCATGACTGTAAAGAAGTGGAAAGTATTTCTAGATTTGTTGAAATGAAGTAAAGTTCTGTCAAAATGAGATGGACACTAAACTGATCAGGCAGGTTTTGATCCTGCAATTTTGTCCCTGCGTTGTGCAAGTTACCCGAAACCTGAATTCAGCCCTTGTGTGTCACCATGAGAGGCATATCGCATGGCTGCATTTATAGGGTATCTGCCCTCTCTGTGCCTGTTCTTCCCTTTTGAGTCTCTAGACCTGAGTTGCCAAGGGGCACTGTGAGCTGAGCCTGGACGTCATCTAACTGCAGGACCCAAGCTGAGGATGGAAATCTTGCTGTTGATAGTCCTTCGGCTGCCAGACTTTGCCTTCACCCTCCTCTTCCATCTCACTGCCCTCTCTGTATCCAGAACCTCGGCTCTCCACACACCTGCTTCGTTCTTCTTTCCCTGCGGAAGGTTTCTTTGCTTCTTGACTTACGAACTTTACTTCTTACCCCTTTCAGATATTGAAACTGGCAACTTTCAGTCATTGTATCAAAGTCTCAGCGATTTTCACTGGCTCAGATGCCATCCATCTCTGGTCCAAGGACAGCATCACATAGAACAAAGACATCTTCATGGACCACTGTGTTTGGGGAAAAATAGTTCTCAGATGAAGGTTATAGGGAGTTGGGCAGACATCCCCAAAATATCTCCCCCAAACAGTAGCCATTGGTGGTGGCAGTGATTAATTTGTTCATTCATTTAACAACTATTTATTAAGCACAGACTATGCTGGAGTCTCTGTTCTAGGTTCTGGGGATGTAGCAGAGAACAAGTCATAGTCTTTATCCTTGTGGAGTCAATTGGGAGAGACAGACAGTAAACAAAGAAGCAGGTAAGTATTCATTATGTGAGATGGTGATAAGTGTTGTGAAGAAAATAAAGTAGGGGAAGATAAAAAGGGTGTGCTGATGGGGGCATCACCATTTTACATAGAGCTCTCTGAGAGAGTGGCATTTGAGTGGAGACCTGATGGAAATAATGGAGCAAGGCATGCAGATAACCTCAGAAAGAACATTCCAGGCAAAGGGAACAGCAAGTGCAAAGGCCCTGAAGTGGGAATGTGCTTAATGCACGTGGTGCACAATCAGCGGACAGGCCAGTACTATCAGAGAAGGGTGAGCAAGAGGGAAATGTAGGTGGAGCCATAACGGAGGGGTCAGATCCCACGGGGCACTGTGGTCAGGGTAAAGCTGTTGGCTTTTACGTGGAGTAAGATGGAAAATCTAAGGAGAGTTTTGAGCACAGGAGTGAGGTGATCACTCAGGTTGCCACATGGAGGACAGTCTGTAAGGGGAAGGACAGAAGCAGGGAGATGGGCAGGGAGGCAAATTGCAATAATTTGAACAGAGAAATAATCTTGGCTTTGACCAGGGCAGCAGCAGCGGAGGTGCTTGAGAACTTGAGACTTTTTTGAAGGTAGAATTGTCAGTATTTGAAGGTAGAGTTGACAGATTGTATGGTTAAGACAGAGGTGAGGCAGGATAAGGTGAAAGTTTTTGGCTTGAACGATTAATTAGTAGGGTGGAGTTACGGTTTGCTTAGAGGGGGAAGAATGGAAGGAATGGGTTTGGGGGAGACTCGGAGGGATGAGTTTTGGGGGAAACTGGGAGGGATGGGTTTTGGGGCAAGTGATCAACTTACGTTTTAGACATGTTAAAATTTGAACTGCCTATTACATACCTAATGGGAATATGATTCTTCAGCTAATTCAATTGTGTTACAGGTGGGATTGTACTAGAATGTTCTTCCTTCCTCACGTCACCTTGCTAACGTCTCTTCACTCTTCAGTTCCCAGCATCAGGGTCATTTGGCATTTTCTCAGGGAAACCTCCTTGATCCCTGATCCCTATGCCTGGATTGATTCTTCCTGTTATATGTGCACATAGCAGCAGATCCTTTCCTTTGTAGAGTTTACCATCCTTGGAATTCATGAATAATTTGTGTAGTTATTGGTTTAATGTTTGTTTCTTGTCACTGTGAATCCACAGAAGCAGATGGCGTTACGAGGTCTGTTGGAATAAAAAGAGGTCTTGTTCAAATGAAACTGTTGGTGAAAAATAAAGAGACAAACTTTGATCCTGCTGTTTTATGTCTGCTGTGTGCATATTATCTAAAAAAATAGTACGGGTCAGTCTGTGGGCCTCACAAGGACAGATAGTCCTGTTTTGTTCACTGTAGCCCCAGAATCCAGCAGAGAGCCTGGCACACAGGAGGCACAAAATAAGTATTTGTGTTGTGTTGAATCTGAGCTGTTTTCCATAGCAAGAGAGACTTGTATTGGCTTCAGACCCTTTGCTTATATTCAATAGGGAACAGCTTTCTGATGCTTAAAAAGTGTGGAGGAATGTTCCAGGCTTTGCTTTGAGATGTTCGTCTTTATTCCCATGCAGTTTTCATTTGGAGCCCCTGTTTGAGGCTTGGTGAATGCACGTTTTAGTCTCTGAGACCCCTCTACACACTTGCTTAAAAGGATGTCATTCAGGGTCGCAGTAATGAATTTCAGGCAGATTTTAGTTTTGAACCCTCTGTTTCTGATTAAAAAAAAACCACAGTACACACAGACAAACCTTCCACAACACCTTTTTAACTGGGGTTCTATTTTCTCAGCTCTTTAAAGCTTATTTTCCTTAGTAATTGGATTTTTTATTTTAAAGCCCAGCCTCCTTCTGTTATACAAGCCTCTCTTCCCTGTCGTGGTCTGAAGCTGTGCTCCGTTTGCACGGGCATCGCAGGCATTTCTCTGACAGCCACACAGATGTCCTGGATTCCACCAGGAGCTCTGCCAACCGACAGAGGAGCTAGTGCCTTTCTTCAAACCCACAAATTCTACTTGGAGATGGTTAGGTTTTATGGAGACAAGGCTTTAACTGCACCCAAAGCTGTGTCTCAAAAAATAATTCTTGCTGGTGGTCTCTAGTGGAAATCTTATGCTTGGTGACTAAGCAAAGCCATATTGAACAGCTACCCCAACCAGGGCTCCAGCCTCATGATTAAAAATGCTCCAGGAGGGCAGCCTTGAACTGCCACCAGGCTTTTCCATGCAGGCCTGAGCTCCCGGCTGCTTGATAGAAGGGCTGCTCCCTTCTGGTGGGCAGAGCATCACAGTGGCTAAAGGGTTTTATTCCGCAAGCTCCATTCTGGAGAAATTCCTTTGTTTCCTTTGAACTATTTTTCTTTCAGCCCACTCCATCCACCCCCCCGCCCGCCCTTGCTTTTGTTCTGTGCCCCTCCAGTGTCAGGTTTTTCTCTTTAGAGTTGTTTTCATTTGCTGGAGATGCTTGACATCTTTACAGAGAACTGAAGAACCGAAGGTGCTTCCAGGTGCTTTCACATCTCTGCTGTACCTTCCCCTTTGCCTTTGAACAACCTTGCTGCTTTCCACACTGTGGGCCTGTGCTGCAGCCTCCATTTCTTCTTAGCCCCTTTCTTCTTTAACCTTGGAATGTGACAGCCCACAGTATGCTGAAGTAACACTTTGAGAAGACACCAGTGGCTTTCTTATTAAGATTAAAAAATAGTCTTTTCTATGGCCTCTTTCTTCCGTGAGCCACTCTTGAGACAGTTGTCCAGTTCCTCATTCCCACCATTTTCTTGTTTCTCTGATCCGCAGCGGCATGTGCCTGGTTTATTCCTTCCTCCCCTCCCTTGTGCTCTTCTTGCTGTTTGTTGCTTTTTCTTCTCCTAACCAGTTAACTCTGGTGGTTCTCCAAGACGTGGTCTGGACCCTCTGCTTATCTTGCTTTAAACTTGCTCTTCACTGAGGAGCACATCCATTTTCACCCTCCTCTGATTACTGCTAAGTTTGTGTTGCTTCCGGGCTCTGGCTCTACCTTTTTTTTTTTTTTTTTTTTTTTTTTTTTGCGGTACGTGGGCCTCTCACTATTGTGGCCTCTCCCGTTGCGGAGCAACAGGCTCCGGATGCGCAGGCTCAGCGGCCATGGCTCACGGGCCCAGCCGCTCTGCGGCATGTGGGATCTTCCCAAACCGGGGCACGAACCCATGTCCCCTGCATCGGCAGGCGGACTCTCAACCACTGCGCCACCAGGGAAGCCCTGGTTCTACCTTTTGAATTGTGCCTTCCACACTTCTTCTTGGCTGTAATAGCTCTTCAAACTCAAGCATTCACAACCAGACCTGTTATTTTGTTATTTTCCCCTTCAGACCAAATATCCCCTTTTACTTCTCATCTCTGGTGGTTGTCCTGTGTATTCTCTGACCCTGTAGGCTGGAATCCTCAGAGCATCCCTTAACTCATCTTTCTCCCATACCTTGCCATTCACCAGGTCTGGTTGATTTTTCTTTCCTAGTTGTCTTTGTGGTCTTAGAGGAAGGAAAGAAATTAGCATTTATTGTCTGCTTGGTGCTGCATTTTGGGCTAGGGAAATCATCTCATTGCATCCCCAGATCTTATGCGGTAGGTAGATCTTGTGTCCCTGGGTGCTCTGAGAGATCAAGGCACCTGCCCAGGACTGCCCAGGTGGGCAGCAGCAGAGACAGGAGTCTCGCCTGATGCCAGGGGTGCAGGCTCTCATCGCCTCACAAGACACCAGCTGCCCTTTTACTCTCGGCCTCTGCCCTTCCATTCGCCCTTCATGCTAATCTACTCTCAGCATTTCTCCTGTCACTCTTCTGCTCAAAAACCTTCAGTGGCTCCCGATTTCCCACCAGAGGCATAGCATTTTCATTTTGAATATGAAGACACTGAAGCCCAGAAGAAGGGAGAAAGTTGTCCCCAAGGATGTGGCTAGCAAGTAGTTGGCTGCGGTTTGAACTTCCAGAACTTCTGACTCTAAGTCTACCGTGCTGTGCTTCTCAGCCGTTGAAGATCTCCCGCCCAGTTCTGAAGGCCCCCCATCTCCCCACCTAACCTCATTTCCCACACTGACAGAACTCAGCTTCCAGGCTCTTTGACCAGTTTCCTTCACCCTAACTCTGAGGCCACTAACTCTGGCCTCTTAGCCACCTTTGCTTATGTCCCTAACTTGCTGGGATGTTTTCCTCCCTTCCTTGTACCCATCTTAGCTCCTCACTTGCCTCAGGCCTCACCTCCTCCCAGAAACCTGCTTCACTTAGTTTTCATGGATCTCACTCCCTAAATTCCACACCACATAATTAATTACACACTTAATCATAGATTATTAATGATAGATTTGTCTTGTACTGTTTGCTGCTGTTTCCTATGTCAGAACCTCTTCTCCTCTGGGGACCGTGTCTTCTAAATTTGTTTTTCTACTTCACCTTGTTGGAGGAAGGAGGTGACTTAACTTCAAACAAGCACCTGGAAAGGAACCAAATCTTGGATTGGTTTTGTCCCTCACGGTGCTTTGTAAGTGCTTGTCCATCAGTTGGGACCTTCTCTGGTGATGAGAATCTCCAGCTGCCCTTTCACTCCTGGATGATGCCGCGGACTCATTGGGGACGAGCCTCCCCAACTCCACCGTGGGGAAGTGGTGACAGGCCGTGCAGCGTGGCATCTGGAAGTGGGGGCTTTCACCTGCTGGTGGTGCCTGGTAACACCACAGAGTTTGCAGTAAAGAGGATGGAGTGAGAATTCTAGTGTTCCTCTGTGCGGAGGGCAGATGCCAAAGGGAAACAGAAGTTCATTCAGACCGGGAAGAAGGCCCAGTCTGGCGCCTGCCTACGTGGTTACTGCTGTCTTACTATTTGTGGCCCCCACCAGAGAGGCCATCTGCCTGACAGCCGTCCTCAGCCCTCTTTCTCTCCTTCAGGTGACCAGCCGTGAGTGGGGTAGGGGGAGAGTTAATAGGAGCTTTTACATTTTTATCTTTTTATAATTTATAAAAACGTTCTTTTATTATTGAAGTTTTCACACACGCCAAAGTTGAGAAAACAGGACGATGGACCTTCTTTTTCCCAACACTCAGCTGTAACACTTATCAGTATTTTGTTGATCTTGTCTCCTCCCCTTGTAGCTTTGTTTTTTTGTTTTGTTGTTGTTTGTGGCCACCTAGCGCAGCATGTGGGATCTTAGCTCCCTGACCAGGGATCAAACCTGTGCCGCCTGCAGTGGAAGTGTGGAGTCTTAACCACTGGACCGCCAGGGAAGTCTCTGTAGCTTTGTTTGTAAAAATACTGTACAGTTTGGTCTGGCCTTAATGGTTAGTGGCGTTATTTTTTTTTCCCTTAGCAATTTGTCCCTGTTGCTCAGAGCAGTGCAGGCAAATGGTTCTCAGGCCACTGTCCTGGCACATGGGGCTGCCTGGCTCTGCCCATTCATTTGTTGTTTGTCTGTCTTTCTTTGATCCTGTTTCTCCACTTGCATTCGTGACATTCTGGTCAAGAGCCGGTTCCAGTGGTCTTTAATCAGAGGACTTTGGAAGCCTGTGAGGGTCTCTTTCGGTCATCACGGTGACTGGGGGTGCTGCTACTGGCATTTAGGCTGGAGGCTGGCAGGGGTCCAGGTGTGGGGAGCACAGATGTTCAACAGCCATAGCTGTGAGGGACCGTTCTGCATTGTGAACACCTGTTCCATCCACACTTGGTCATGCTGCTGGGCACGCCTAATGTACGATGTGGATTGGGGATTGCCTTTCTCTTCATGCCTTTTATAAATGCTTAAAAGTTTGATATAATCCATTTGTTGATCACCGTTGATTCATGTAATCAGGTGACTGTAACTAGCCTCTGGTCCTTTCTGAGGGTTCATCCTTGGTTGCAAACCCTTTGGTTGTTTTACTTGGGAAAATGGGGTATCTTGCAGCCTGTGCCCCAGCTTTCTCGTTGCCTGTCCCACGCCTTATCACTGGCATCCTGCCAGGCCCAGTGGAGAATGGGGATGGAGACAGTGACATTCAGCCGCAGGTCATTCACAGCTTTTGGTGCCCTGGGGGCAGCTGAGAGGGAGGTTGTGGAAGATCAACCTTGAAGGGATTGTAAACTCCTGGGGGCAGGGCTTGGTGGCTGTTCTCCTGCCTCTTCCGGCCATCAGCCTGCTGCTGCTGGGGAGGAAGCGCCCCTTAGCAGGCGGTAGCTGATTATCTCGGGTGCAGTCGGGGAGCCTCTGCAGGCAGAACAAGGAAAGTGACAACTTCTGAGTTCTTTTTATTTTCAGTCTCACTCGAGGTGGATGGCAGCCTTCCACTGTGGGAAATGAAATGTGTTCAGGCAACTTGGGCCCCAGGCGCAGATGAGAATGGGCTAATGGGCACGGAGGAAGGAGCGGGGCTGGAGGGGGAGAGGCACACTGTTAGTCATTACTAATCCGTGCCAGCTGCCAGCCAGCCGCTGGCGGATAGCACCCTACTGCGCCTGGGACACAGGGCCTCGGGGCCTGTCCTTTCTGGAACACTCCAGGGCCCAAACTGTCTCAACTTGTGTGCTGTTCAAACCTCAAATCCGCGTGGAAGATGCAATTGGTAACTTAATGCAGGATGAGGGAAGCCAGAGGCTGAGCTGAGTAGATGGTCCAGCCAACATGCTATGGGTATTGGTGAGGATTTCCCTGGCCTGGAACTCTGGATTATTCTAGCAAAGTGTTCTTGGTGTGTGAGATGATTTTCCGGGGGCACCCCATTACAGTAAGATCGAATTAGCGAATGAGGAAGGTTTTTCTCTTTTTTAACCCTTACCCATTCCTTTTGACGTGGCTTAGGAGAAGGTCTGAGTACAGTTTTAGTATGCCTCTAACACCTGCCTCTAACACCTGCCAGTGTCCCTTTTCCTTTACAGAGTCTCAGGCATGCTACAGTATCCAGGTAGAATTTGACAATATTTTGTTTTTATTATATTCCTTTTTCTGGTTACCTTCCATATATGGCAAGTGATACTGGTTTTCATGTGTGCTAGTAATATGCAGTTTCCTTTTGAAATACATTTTCTGAAGGGGAAAAAAGAGGCTGTTAATTTAAGAAAACAATTGATATAACAGGTGATGTGCTGAGATGGCACAGCATCTTGAAGATGCTTTTCAAATGACTAAAGATCGGGAAATGCTGTTTTAATATTTTGCCTACGTGGTTTTTCTTTATGTTGAAGGCCAGGCCGGCAGTGTCAGCATGGGATGCTGAGTGTGGGCCCTGTAGTGCCGAGGCCATCGCCATGATGGTCTGTGGTTTGTATGTCTCCCTCCACCCCCT
Source organism: Lagenorhynchus albirostris (assembly GCF_949774975.1). Lineage (NCBI taxonomy): Eukaryota > Metazoa > Chordata > Mammalia > Artiodactyla > Delphinidae > Lagenorhynchus > Lagenorhynchus albirostris. The sequence goes on from NC_083108.1 coordinate 73,031,897, forward strand.
TCTGTATTTATTTGTTCATTCAGCGGATACATTTTGAGTGCCTACTTTGTGCTGGATGCTGTGCTGTTTGCAGGCAAACAAGGGTGGTCCATGCTCTCTAATAGAAGAGACAAGATTGTAAAAACGTAGCTGGGATTCAGTGTGACGAGTGTACTCACGGAGGGAGGTGCTGCAGCCCTTGAACTGGTATTGTGAGCCACAGGGAGGTCGTGCTGAGTGGGTCAGGAGAGCTTCCCAGAGGAGGAGGTATTTGGGGTGGGTCCTAATGAGTAAGTAAAATGTAACCATTCATAGGTACTCAAGGCAGAGAAAGGGAATTCTAGGCAGAGGGGATGGCATGGATAAAAACATGAAGGCCTGAAGAAACATGGTGAGTTCAAGACCCTTGTGTATATTTGGTGTGGCTAGAGTGTAGACAGTGCGCCTTAACTCTTAACACCAACCCTATGGGGTAGGTAATTAGGATTAGCCCCACTTTACACTTGAGGACACTGAGGCACGGACAGGATAGTAACTTGGCGAAGCAGAAGCTGAGGTTAGAGGCAGGCCTCCATTAGCTCAGAGAAGGTTTCCTGAGTTGTTCTGAAAAGCGTGCATTTGATCTTGAAGGCAGAGGGAGGAACTGAAGGTGATTAAACAGGGCGGGCCTGGGTGAAATCTGCCTTTTCTAGAGATTGCTCTGGCAGTGTGCCCTCCACAAGTGAAGCATCACTTGAAGTTTGTTTCATAAGTGAACACTTGAATGCTTTGCTGTCAAGTTTGTTTTGAATCAAGCACCTAGTTATTTCCTAGTATGTGTCCCGCCCTCCCCCCACCCCATTGTAGCTTTTGTTGATGTTGTTTCTCTTCACTTGGTTGATGTTTAAGTGATTGATTCAGTTCATAGTGTTTGAACCTCAGCTTAATGTCTAATAATCAAGATCAAACTTTCTTCCTAACACAGCAATATTGCACGGTAAGGCTGGCTCACAGTTCAGAGGAAATGCCAGCTCCAAGAAGGCAAAGGGCTGTAATTACTTAAAGTGACCTCATTTAAGAATTTTGAGTGACCGTTTGATTGTCAGAGTTCTGCATACATTGTATTTTATTTCTGTCCAGGTTTCCACTGGCTGAACACTTTGGTTATGAGCTGAGTGTCAAGGCCAAATATTGCATTTTGAAACTGAGAGTCAAACTAGCAATTTAAACTCCTGACTTTCGTACCTGTCTGTGAAATTCAGATAAATGAAATGGAAATCTAACAGGGCTGCTGTGTTACGAAATACTGACTCTGCCTCTCCTTGTAGAGAAATCTCTAAGGGAAAATCATTTTAGCGTATATAAATATATTAAAAATATATATAACACACTTCCCCCCCCCTTTTTTTAGTCTTCCTTTCACTTTCTTGATTTGCCCCATTTGTGATTTCCCATTCAAATTAGGCTTGTTTGAAACCAGGGGTCCCTTGAAGAGGCACTTGTGGTAATTTTGAAAATGAAACCTACTCCTTGAAAATACTTCAGCCTAGCTTGTCCACCTTCCTGTCTGTTTCTGCAGCTGGTGCTTCTCACCACTTCCCCACATCCTCTCTTCCCCTGGGGCCAGCTCCACTGTGGCTGCCTAGTTTAGACTCTTGCCCTGATCGCATTCCCCACCTCCTTTACCTGCAGAGGTGTCCTTCCTGACCCCTCGCTTTGGGAGCCCGAGAGTTCTCCTCCTCTGTCTCTGGCTGCGGTAGAGGATAGAGGCCCCCTCCCCTCAGAGCATAGGAGAGCGGGTGTCTGTGCAGACGCAGGCTGGCTGCCCAGGGCACTGACATGGTTTTGAGGCATAGGAGGACTCCAAAGCCTTGCTAACAAAGCTTGCATGCCCATGATCTAGTGGTACCAGAACTACTTCTACTGTCCCCCAGGATCCAAATTTGAGAACTGACTTTCAGCTTGCTCTGAATCAATCAATGGTAAAAGGCAGATCATAAAATCCTCAAGAACATGGATCATATGTATTATTTGGATGCTGTCTACCAATGCTCACTGGCTTTCATTCTTAATAATTGTTATTTTAAAAGGTTTCTCTTTTTATAAATATTTATTTATTGTAGCAAATTTAGGCAAAAAACAGTTAAAAAAGAAAGAAAAGAAAAAGAATAATCCCACTGCTCTCAAAAAAATAATCCCCGTTACTTTTTTGGTGTACATCCTTCTGCCATTTCTTATATACACAGGTGCATGCAGACATATGGGCTTATGTAAGACACTGTTTTGGAAGTTTGAGCTGCTTTTCAGTTAATACTTACTCTGATCATCATTCCAAGGCATTAAATATTCTCCTAGGATATCTTTTAAACGTCTGTAGAACATCTTTTGTATGAATGAACGAAAGTGTTTATTTAGGTAGTCCTTTCTGGTTGAACATTTATGTTGTTTCCAGTGTTCCTGCCACTCTTGATATAGCATTAAGGTGAGCTTTCTTGTAGCTATTGCCCACGACTCTGGAACATTTCCTAGGAAAAATTCCCTAAAGTGGAAGTGCGGGGTCAAGCTTTTTTTTTTGAAGCTTTTGGTGCATAATAATATTTACTTTTGTTTCTCTCTAGACACTACAACAACAGGAATGCAAACTTCTCTACAGCAGAAAAGAGGGTCAGAGGCAAGAGAATAAAAACAAAAATAGATATAAAAACATCCTGCCCTGTAAGTATCAATGTATTTCTCCATAATAGTCATTCTTGGAGGTTTTGATTCCCAGTGTCTCTGTAACTTTTCTGGGGGCCATGTGCTTTCTCAGCAGATCCAAGGCCTTAGCTTCTTTTAATTGTAAGTAGTTTCCAAAATAATCAGCTGTTTTGGGGATGGATGGCCTCATTGACTGAGTTCCTGTGATGTTGATTACGGAGTAAAATTGCCACTGGGAGGCTTAGTGTGTGGTTGTTTCCTTCTATTAATTAATTTTGTCTGCGTAGGAGAGATCATCTCAAGGCTTGCCATCTCCCAGGGTCTCACCATCAGGCTCAAGGGTCCCAGGCTTGTGTCCTTGCTTTGCAGCGTGCAGCCCTTGGGTCTTGGGGACAGCACGCCTCCTTTCTGGGGCTCTGTTCCCTTATCTGGGGAACAGACGAGCTCCTCCTGGGGGTTCTTCCAACTGTTCCCTTCATCTTTTCCGACATCCCTCATCCCTTGAGCTCGAATTACTGGAGATTCAGGTGCATACCTATGCTTTGCTCAGAAGCAGACCTTGTGATATTCATAAAGCAGTACCTCCTTTAACACCCAGGTGCTGCCAGGTAGAGCCTGAGTTGAACTGTAGTGAAAAAGAGGCCCAGAAGGATGTAGGCCTTGGGTGAGGATCCCAGAAATGGCACCACACAGTTGTGATAGCTCACCTCCCCTGAGTGCTGTCTCTGTGCCAGACTCTGAGTCCATATCTCACTTAATCCGTATCCCATGCACGCAAAGCAGGAGTTCTTATTATCCCCATTTTAGGGACCATTTTAGCAAGGTCACAAGTGGGAGTGAGTGCGAGAACTGGTACTGGAGCCCCCAAAGTCACTGCTCTTAGCCCTGAGCTCTAATGCAGGGTCTCCAGAGTGGGCTGGGTAAGGCAGTCTGCCATGGGACAGGGAAGGAACATTTAGAACGTCTCTTGATTTACATCTTTTATCTAAAAAAAAAAAAGAAAGAAAGTAAATTTTAAATCTGATGTGCAGCTTGATGGCAGAGCGTGCATAATGTTTTTACCCAATTTAAAAATAAGGCTTGTGTGGGGCTTCCCGGGTGGCGCAGTGGTTGAGAGTCCAACTGCCGATGCAGGGGACACGGATTCGTGCCCCGGTCCGGGAAGATCCCACATGCCGCGGAGCGGCTGGGCCCGTGAGCCATGGCCGCTGAGCCTGCGCGTCCGGAGCCTGTGCTCCGCAATGGGAGAGGCCACAACAGTGAGAAGCCTGCGTACCGCAAAAAAAAAAAAAAAAAAAAAAAAGGCTTGTGTGCATCTATAATTGTATATATATTTCAGTGTTCAAAAACTTTATTATTGAAGTTTATTGACAGCATGATCAGATTGGAGAGCACTGCTGTAATGTCTCCTCAGGCCAGAGCTATTTTGTCAGATACTGTAAACCCATCCCATGTGTGCGTGCGTGTGTGTGTGTGTGTGTGTGTGTGTGGCATAGTCTTTCTGTATACATAGGTGCGCACACACAGTGTATATGTATATCACATCCATATAGATATTTTTAATGTGTGCAGGTGAGGATGGGAGAAAGTGGAGGCATTTCTAATACTGAGGAGAGACAATGAGGAATTTGTAGAGAATCATTTTGAGCCACAGCATGGTCCTAATGACGTTGGGGAAGCATTGCCCTCTTTATGTCTTAAGTTTTCATTTCTGCTCAAGAGGTCTAAATGGTACTCATTAGTAAGATGTGGGGATGTAGGGAAAGATGAAGGGAACAGTGGTATGCAGTATCTATTGATAAATAGAATATTATTGCCCTTTCCTCCCTTAAAGATCCCAATCAGATGTTTCTTCTGATTAACATCATATTCTTTAAAGATGGGGAGTCTGAAGCAAAAGAACATTATTCTAGTAAGACATACAACTTTATTACTATTTCTCAGTGTAAAATGTGTTGCTTCGGTAGAACACTCAGATTTTTTAAACATCAGTAATGTACTTTTGTATAAAATTTGGTCAGTAGATACTATCATCAGAATCCTGTTGTCTAGATACTGTATTTAATTCTACTTCATGAAAAAAAACACCCTTTTTATTATGGAAAGTTTAAAATATATTCAAAAGTAGACAGAATAATATAAAGAACCCACACGTACCCATCACCCAGCTCCAACAATTGTCAACTCCTGCCCAATCTTGATTCATCTATATTCTGATACACTTCTCTTCTCTCCCTGAATTGTTTTGAAGCAAATCTCAGACATCATGTCATTTACCTGTAGTTTACTCTTCCTCTAAAAAAACCCCCAAAAACAAAAATAACTTTTGTTTTGAAATAATTTTAGACTCACAAGAAGTTACAAAAATATATAGAGGGCTCCCATGTACCCTTTATCCAGCTTTTCCCAATGATAATATTCTATATATCCATAGTACATTATCAAAACCAGGGAATTGACATTGCTACTTTATTCTCTTAAAGAAAGCATTATGAGGCATCATATTCAGATTATTGTTTAGGATTTAGTTTTTAATGTTGTTTTATCATGAAATGAGCAAAACTTGGACTCGTTGAGGATGAACTGATTTGTCCTGAAGAGGTCTCAGTATCTTTGTGACCATGGTCTCTTTTTCTTCCAGTTGATCACACCAGGGTTGTCCTACACGATGGTGATCCCAATGAGCCTGTTTCAGATTACATCAATGCAAACATTATCATGGTAAACTTTGTTTCTCGTGGTGTTTTCTGACTGTATATTGCTAGCCAGTTTTTGTATTTTAAATCCTTCCTCATGGCCTGAGAGCAGTTTTCAAATGTTTGAAGTATTTTCTTCCTAAATTTCTAGCCTGAATTTGAAACCAAGTGCAACAACTCAAAGCCCAAAAAGAGTTACATTGCCACACAAGGCTGCCTGCAAAACACCGTGAATGACTTTTGGCGGATGGTATTTCAAGAGAACTCCCGAGTGATTGTCATGACAACAAAAGAAGTGGAGAGAGGAAAGGTATGCTATATACTCTACTTTTTTGAAGTATTGGACATGTCAGGTTGAACATGTTAAGAACTGAATAGGGACTCCCCTGGTGGCGCAGTGGTTAAGAATCCGCCTGCCAATGCAGGGGACACAGGTTCGAGCCCTGATCCAGGAAGATCCCACGTGCCGCAGAGCAACTAAGCCTGTGCGCCACAACTACTGAGCCTGCGTTGTGGAGCCCATGTGCTGCAACTACTGAAGCCTGCGCGCCTAGAGCCCGTGCTCCACAACAAGAGAAGCAATCACAATGGGAAGCCTGCGCACCGCAACGAAGAGTAGTCCCTGCTCACCGCAACTAGAGAAAGCCCGTGGGTAGCAACGAAGACCTGACACAACCAAAAATAAAATATAAATAAATTTATTAAAAAAAAAAAGCTGATTAAACACAGTAAGCTTACTCTGACCCTCTGGAAAAAAGGGAGTAGGAGAAATTTGATATGACGTACTTTGGTGTAGTTTTCTTTTTTTCTTCTTCTTAGGGTTCATGGAGCTTCTTGGGTCTGTGGGTTTATAGTTTTCTTCAAATTTGAATAACGTTTACTATTTCTTCACACATGAACTGCCAACCCACCCTGTCCTGGGATACCAATTACACATATATTAGGCTGTTTGAAGTTGTCCTATAGCTCACTGAGACTTTCTTCATTTATTTTCAGTTCACTTTTTTCCCTCTGTGTTTGGGATAAGTTAGATAAGTTTTTTTTGCTATACGTGTTTCAGTTCATCTTTTCTTCTGCAGTGTAGTCTGCTGTTCATCCTATCCAGTGTAATTTTCACAGTAGACATTGTCCTTTTCATTTAAGTTTTATTTGAGTCTTTTTAATATATCCTATGTCTCTCTTCTTAACATGTCCATCATTTACTGTACCTTTTGAACATATGGAATATACTTATAATAATTTTTTAAATGTCCTTGTTACTAATCCTATTATATATGTCATTTCATTTTTCCATTTTAGTGGTTTAAGGTAGGAGAGTAAATCCAGTTTCTGTTACCCCATTGTGTCCAGAAGCAGAGGTCATAAAGGGAGTGTAAGAAGGCCTGTCTGGTACCTTCAGGGGATTAGAGGACTAATCAATAAACATTGATTTCACTTGTCATGTGAACTATACTTAGGACTTCTAAGCATTTAAAAAATTAATTGGAACTATCCAGACAATATATTCAGATAAACATTCAAACTCCTTACAATTAAAATTACCTTTGTCACCATCCCTTGTCCACCCAATTGTTGCCTCCTCCAACATAAACCCTCTTATCAGTTTGATGTGTATTCTTCTACACTGTCTTCTTGGCATTTGCATATGCATGTGTATAATAGGCATTATATACCTACATTTGCACATGTATATGTATTTACATACATACATGCTCCTATAGAAGTATATAGTGCTATTTTCAGACAAGTACTGTATGAAAAAGTGCTGTCATACAGTAACTTTATTGTGTATCTTGGTTTCTTTTCTCCCCACCTAATATATGTTCTAACTTCTTCTGTTAGTACATATTGGCCTATCTCATTCTTTTTAGTAATTGCATGGTATTCCATTGTATGGATGTACCACCATTTGTTTAACTGTCATATATTAGGCATTTAAATGTTTCAGTTATTGCTCTTATAAACAGTGCTGAAGTGAACAATCTTGTTCTTGCTTTTGTATGTGGTAAGTGTTTTTCTAGGTCAGATGTCAAGAAGAATTGCTAGGTCATAGGGGATGTGCATGTTGTAAATTTAAAAAAAATTTTTTTAATTTTTCTTTTTTTCTCTTGTTTTTTTTTCCATTTTTGAATTTTTTTTATTTTTTCTTGTTTATTTATTGTTTTTGCTTTTGCATGTTGTAAATTTTAATAAATTCTGCCAACTACCCTCTAGAGTGGTTGTCCCAGTGTACACTCCCCCCAAGCAACATATGCTTAGTACCCATCTCCCTGCACTCTTCACGACACTTCAGGTTTTTAAAAATTATAACATCCCACACCTATGGAGAAGCAGACAAATCTCACTGAGTGACAGCTCTGTGTGTTATCCCAAAGTGAACCCATCCACTGTGGATTTTTTAATATGGAAAAGTTCTCTGTTTTTGTTTGTGTTCTAGTCAAAGTTCTTTTTATTTAGATATACTTTAACTGGTTTATGTAAAAGTTGCATGGAATGTAGCAGTCATACCTTATAAAAAGACAGATGGGTGATTTTGGATTTTAGCCCTTCTAATGTAATTTTCATATCAGTTGTGAAAGGCAATGTGATTTTGTAAGATTTTTGTTGTTGTACTGCTAGTTGTTACACTTTTGAATACCTTTGAGGCCAGGTCTGGTCATTGTGAAACAAAGGCTTCCTCTAGCAGCTGCCTGCAGTAACAGTAGATGTTCTTGAATTAATGGACAAGTTAAAATGTCTTCATAGTTTTTGCTTCAGGTGAGTGTCACCTGCTCTAAGTATGGAAAGGAAAACTGAGCCCTCCGTCCTGCCTGTTGCCTGATTGCAGTTGTAGGAGGCCACCTGTTCTCAGAGGACTTGAGGGCTGTGAAGAGAGGGTTCTCGGGTCACTTCAGAGGGATCAGGATTGGTCCCTCTCAGAAGAGCTGCCAGAAACGCCTAGAATAGACAGACGTTGGGCCAAGTCACTCTGCCCCCAGCTCCTTACCTCCTTCTCCCAGCCTTTGTCTGTTTTCTCATTCTCCCTCTGTACTCTGCTGCTGGAGAGGAGGACATGATGGGCTTTCAGTCTCCCCACGAGCGTTTCTGGTAACTTGTTCGCCTGTTATCCCCTCCAGTGCACAGAAGAAAAACCAGACTCTGAATTCCCTTTGATTCCTGGGCTTTAATTTAAAAGCTAAAGTATTAGCGCTCACATTTTAGAATTTGTTTGCCAAGGTTTACATCAGAGTTTGGGAAACTGGGAGGAGGGCACAGTAGATTGCAGACATGCAGAGTCAGCTACAATGTTAGGAGTTGTGATTTAATTTGTCTTCTTTTGAGCGACCAGCAGTCCTCAGAATTGTTTGGAGAGTGGCAGCATTGCATACATTTAATAGTCAAAGTGTTTATTTGGGGATAATAAAAATTGTGTCAAATCTGTCAAAGAGGTTTTTGGATCTACAGGATCGTGGAGGGAAAGCTGAATTCAGAATAATACATAAAAGACCACATAAACCATGCTAAGCAGAAAAGTAAACGCTGTCCATTAATTCTTCTGTTGACCTTTCCTCCTGCCATGTTTTTCTTCTTTCCCTCAGTCATTGACTGTGGGGATGTCTGCAGCTGCTCTCTGATTTCTCGTTTTATAACAGTGAATTTCTCTGTCTCCCTAATGCACAAGGTAGATTTCTCTTGCTGATATTTGTGTCTTGGTTGTTGTTGAAAGTGAGTGGTGTGGGTGACTGCTCCCAGGAGAAAACAAGACGCAAAGGCATTCTCTGCCCAGGACATATCACCAAAGATACGCAGACTCATCTCTCATTGAGCAAAATATCTTCCTCTTTGGCAGCCAGAATGATTCCCTTGGTGCCATATTCTCCAATCTGCCTGCTCTGAAGCCAGCAGCTATTGCAGGCTTGGCGTTCCCAGGCACCCAGTTAAGCGAAGGTGACGTGTGTAGCAGGTATCAGATGGATCTGGATATAGAAAAAGCAGCTGGTTCAAAACCCCATCAGCTGCCTTTCTGTGCTGGAGTTATTCACACTTGGGTTAGATAAGGCGGGGAGACCTCCTACACTGGCACGGAAATGGACCAGACAGTCTGGCTCGTTGGGCAGCCCATCCACCTCCAGAGCCCCTGCTTGCCTTCCCTGCACAGTGACTGGTAGATCTCTGGAATTCAGAACTGAGTGCATGCTAGGCAGCACACTCATACTGGGTAGTCCCCTTCTTTCTGCCTCTTTGGTTCTTTAGAGAGAAATAAACAAACACTGACTCTCCTTGGACCTGTGGCTTAAATTAGACAATTTTGCAACAGCGCCTTTCTCTTCCCACTTCTCCCTGGTTCTCCACACACCTGCTTTTCTTTTTGAATTCTTCTTTCCTTCTTTCAAAACCCAACAGTTAGATACCAGACAGGCCGTTTTCCATGTTAGTGGTCATCAAGGAAGACTTGAACGTTGGTTTTCTTTTGGTTTCGGCTTTCATGTCAGAGTTCACAGAGATTAACTGTCTTTTCTCTGATCCCTTCCAGAGTAAATGTGTCAAATACTGGCCTGATGAGTATGCGCTAAAAGAATACGGGGTCATGCGCGTTAGGAACGTCAAAGAAAGTGCTGCTCATGACTATACGTTAAGAGAACTTAAACTTTCGAAGGTTGGACAAGTAAGTATATTGTCGTACTTTAGAGACTTTGGTAACTGCGCATGGTGTGCGCTAATCCAGGGTCGTGCGGTTACTCCTGTCTGCATACCTTCAGGCATTCGTTCACTCATTGAGTAACATCCATCTATCAGGCGCCTTCTATGTGCCAGGCACCATCAAGGTACTACTGATACATTGCAAACCAGACCGGCACAGTCCCTGCCCCCACAGAGCCTAGGGAGGTGGAAGGTTAAGGAGTAAATAACCAACTAAGCTTTCCGATTGTGCTCCAGCTGTGAAAGCCACAGGATGGTATGTTAGAGAGTGACTGGGTACCCAAGATGGAGTAAACAGGGAGGGCTTCTCTGAGGGGGTGCCACGCAAGCTGAGACCTGAAGGTGAAGCAGCATCCAGAGGGTCAGGAGAGAGTGTTCTAAGCGGAGGGAGCAGTGAGTGCAAAGGCCCTGAGGCCTATTCAGTGACCAAATTTCATGGCATCAGCTTTTAATTGCTTGTAGTTCAGGTTTGTCCCTGGGGTGACTAACTTTGAATCCAACAAGATCTGGATTCATTATAATTGCATGGTGAGAGGGGCTTACTTTTTCAAAGTCCTTTGGGGACACAAAGGTAAGTGAAATCGCCTTTGTCCCCAGGGAATTGCAGTCATGTAGCCGAGAGAAGCCATGTATACAAAGTCCTGTGCTGTCGAGCAGACACCGGCTGTCACACCCGTCTAAGGTGCTGGAGTTCTGCCGAGGCTGGGCTTCCAGCCGGGGTATCAGGGAGACCGTCTCAGAAGACGGTGGGCCTTTAGGTCGGGGTCTCTGTGGGAGAAGATGGTGGAGAGAGGGCCTCGCAGATGAAGTGTCGTTGTCAGCCAGGGTTCTGAAGTGCCAACGTCAAGGAAATGGGGTTTACAGGGAATGAAGGCAAGTGGGGAATTGAGGGAGTAAACGGGTTGAGAGAGGTTGGGACCAAGTTGGGAAGAGCCTTAACTCTCACGTGAAGAAATGTAAATTTTAGGGACTTCCCTTTTGGTCCAGGGGTTAGGACTCTGTGCTTCCATTGTAGAGGGCCCGGGTTCGATCCCTGGTTGGGGAACTAAGATCCCACATGCCGCAGGCATGGCCAAAAAAAAAAAAAAAGAAAGAAATGTAAATTTTATTCATTGGCTGGTGTTGGACCCGTGACGGTTCTTGTGCCAAGTGGACACATGTGGAGACAGGTGCCAGGAAGGTGTCCTACAGCCCCCCAAGGGAAGAGTGGGATGGAGTGACTCCAATGGCCAGGACGCCTGTAACCAGGAGGGCTCTGCAGAGGTCTAGGTCTGATGGCCTCTCTCCACGTTTTGCTTCTTTTTCCTTCCTTTGGAAATGAATATGATATAAAATGCCAGAATAAACTCTAGAAGAGAAGCGAGGGATGTGAGAGACCCCTTGGGGGGGTGAGGTCTGTAGGGTGTGTAGGGATAGTTTGGCTATTGGAGGAGGAGGTGGAATCAGACGTCGTAGGGTTTTGAGTCTGAGTGGATGGTGGCACTGTGGCAGAGGTCTGAAAAGCTGGAAGATGTACAGGATGGTAGGGCTTGAATCGTTTGGGTAAAAGATGGTAGGGGCAATGGAAAGAAGGGGACTGACTGGAGATAATTGTGGATGTAAATGTGAAGGGGTTTGATGATGGTGTGAATGAGGGGCGAGGGCTGCAGCAGATTTGAGGAGGGAGGGAGGATGAAGCGCAACCTGCTGGACACGTAAAGTTTGAGATGCCTTTGAGACGTCAAGGCGAGGATGCCAGGGAGGCAAGGGTGGAGGCTGGATGAGGAGGGGCGTGGGATCTAGAGCATCGTGGATGGGTTGGTTTTGATCGATGGGGGTAGCACTTTTTGGCCACAGGAGGGAAAGAGGAGAAGGTGGCCACAGATATAGGGAGGGGAGCTGACAGGGATTTGCTCTAAATTCTCTATCAGGCCTGAGGCAAGGCCATCCATTGACATTCAAAGGGAATAAGAAGAGGCGAAATGTTTGAGGAAAGTGGGGAAAGGATGAAATAGTCATTGTGTAGCAAAGCAAGAAATCCAGTAAATTTCTGGGCAGTGCTGAGTGCCCATTGAGGTGGTGAAGATGAACATTCAGTGATACCAGTCACCTGGTGTGAGTTTTCTCCAAGGACACTCTGTTCCTTGGGTACAAAACAGAGAAAGTGGGTGGTTAGGTTCGTCCAGGCTTGGGGCTTTGCTGGGGTGGGGCGGGGTGTGTGTGTTTGTGTGTGCAGTGGATGGAGAGAGGGTGGAGGGAGTGGAGGTCTGTGTTGGAGAGTGGCTGTGAGGAGAGTGCGTGGAATCTGAGCTGGGCAAGCCAGCAGCAAGGGCAGGAGGAGGCAGGCAGAGGGTGGATGGAGGGGCTCAGTGGTCTGATGAGTTCCATGAGGTGGTCGGGGGACTGAAGTGAGCTGGAAGCCTTGGCAGTTGTGGTCCAGGGTGGGATGTCAAACTTCTGATGTCAGCGGGGGTGCAGTTGTGGGGAGAGGGTGGAGGTTCAATTGCAGAGACTGAGAGAGGAGTTGTCCAGCAGAAATGAGACAGAGATTTAGAGGACATCGGACAAAGATTCCGGATAGGTTTTTCTTCAGGTTTAGTGATAAACTACCCATCTTCTCATCATCAGGTGTTTCTCAGTAGCAGGTGGATTTTTATTCAGTTTTAGTGATAAACCATCCATCTTCTTGTTATCGGAGATTTGGGAGGAGCAGGTACGGGAAATGTTGGCGTTTGGGTTTGTGTTTTGCACCCTCGGATGCAGGCGCTGACATGGGACCAATCATTTCTCCAGAATTGCTGGTCACAGATTATCTGCTGTTTTGTAGAGCTCATTCCATGTTTTCTAAAGTGCTATCACATGATCTCATTTAAGCCTCCTGATTGCTTGGGAAGGAGGGGTGGGAGCAGAGACCTCAGTGGCCATTTACGAAGGACGAGGAGCAAGGATGCTCCGGGCGCTGGATCTCTCTCGTTCCCTGTCCTTTCTGTGACACTGGTAGCCCCCTGATCTTTAGCTCACTGGTAACATCCAGAAAAATCTTTTTCTGGCTCAGCAAATTAAATGCACATAATTCAAGAAAGGATCTTGATTGTGGTTCAGATTCCCTGGATGTTCTGAAGGTTACTGGTGGTGGACACTGGTCTAGTTATACTCTCTCTCTCTTTTTTTAAATCCCCTTTAAAAATGTTACTTAGCTTGGATTGTCTCCAGATATGTCGGAAGAAGATGTAGTAACAAATAGTGCCGTTACAGTGATCTAATCTGGGTAGACCCAGAACACGATGCTTTTTGGTTTTTTGTGGTCTTGGTACCCTTGTTGACCTTTATTAATGTCAGTCCTCAGAAGAGCACCAGTGTGCTGAGTCTCTTAACTGTCTCCTGCGCAGTGGCTGTGTGTTTAATTGACGTTGTTTAGTCTTCACAATGGTATTGTGACTGAGAGATTCTTATCTCCATCGGCAAATGAAGAAGTTGAGGCTTAGAGATGTCCAGGGGCCGCAGTGAGTGTGAATCCTGAAGTTTGGGCCTAAATCCACCCATCTGATTGCAAAGCCTGTCTTCTTATCTGCTTTGCAGCAAACAGAGGTTTAAATATCATATTATAATAAAAGTGTGTGTTGGGGGAGGGGAGGAGGGCCAGGTACGAAAAGACAAAGAGGAACAAGTGCTTGAGGGAATACCCGTTTTCTCTTCTGGTGGGAGGAGAGCCCTGAGTCCCAGAGGCCTCAGTTGCCTCCCAGGTAGAGCTGCACTTGGATGAAGAGGGTCAGGGACCTCATCTGCCCCTGGCTGAGGATTCAGAGACCGATTCAGGCTGTAGTTTCCTGAAGAACAAATAGCCGTACAAGACATCTTGGTTCTTATGGCAGAGGCCAAGGGTTGCCTCCAGGATTGCTCAGCCAGACCCAAAAGGAGGAGAGATCTGGGAAACTCGTGCAGGGGACCTGTAAACAGTGTGTGAGGAGGCTCTGTGCGGGCCTGGTCCCCTGGCTCATGTAGGATCTGGGAAAGATGGGGACCAGACGAGTCCTCAACCCCTTGATTTATTTAATTCTTTTCTGGTTTTTCTTGGCTCTACTCCAGGGGAATACGGAGAGAACGGTCTGGCAATACCACTTTCGGACCTGGCCGGACCACGGAGTGCCCAGTGACCCCGGGGGCGTGCTGGACTTCCTGGAGGAGGTCCACCATAAGCAGGAGAGCATCACGGACGCGGGGCCTGTGGTGGTTCACTGCAGGTGACCAACCCTCCCACCTCTAGGGCGCTGCCTGTCCCGTGTCCTGATGCCCAGGGGGCTTGTTTTTACCTGCCCATCCCCAGCTCTTTAACTGAGGGAAAAATTTAATCTCTGTTTGAGGCATTAAGGGACCACTTTGACCCAAAGTACATTTCTTCTAGATCCTACGGGACCACCGTGTACCTGGGGGTGGTGGGGCACAGGGTGGTAAACAGTCCTTATTCTCAAGGAGCCCTTAGTCTGGTAATGTTTGCTTGGTTTTCTTTGTTAATATAATAATTTAGGATTCATCTCTTTGATTGTGCTTCTGTTCTCTTTTTCCATGGAAATGAGGTATGTTTTTTCCCCTGACAATATACTTGTTTGCTTCAGAAGATTCGGACCGCTCCCCATCCAGGCTTCTAGAAGCCAGGCCCATGGCCTCTGCACCAGAGTTTGCAGGCTGCTGGTGCCCAAGCTTAGGTTTCATGATTATACTGGGGAAAGTTTGGTTTCCTAAATCTCTTTCATATGCAAGTAGATGTGTGTGAAACGTTGTTTATTCAGTTCTTTAAAAGCTCCCTTTTATTGAGCACTTGCTCTATACCAGCATCTGAGCTCAGTGCTTTTTCATCCGTTACTCGTATTTGATCCTCACAACAACCTATTTCACAGATGAGGAAACTGAGGGTCAGAGAGGTTAAGGGAGTGGCCTCAGGCACATTGTGCTGGAGAAGCTGGACTCCAAGTGTAGGATGGACTGAGTCCAAAGCCCCGTGCTCTTTGCTAATATATTTGCAAATATAAATGGACAATCTAATAAACACTCCCAAGAGCAGACATTGTTTCTGTTAATATTAATAGCTTGGTTTTGCATATAAAACCCTCATGAATGACTCCGTTGTCCTCGCTCTTCATCCTTCTGCCCACAGTGCTGGAATTGGCCGAACAGGGACGTTCATTGTGATTGATATTCTTATTGACATCATCAGAGAGAAAGGTAGGTCATCTGGAGGACAAGAAGCTACAGTTCCTGTTTTCAGTTTATGGAAGGAAAGTACTAGTGAAAGTAGCCTGTAGAAGAGAATTGAATGTTAAAATATTTTCACAAAAATCTAGGCCGGAGACTTCAGCTTTCAGTATGTTTGCCAGAGAACAGAAGTGATGCTGTTTGAGCTTTTGGCATAAAACAAAGCCTAGGAGCTGCGGGTGCCACTGCTCTGGTCTTTTGTTGAACATGCAACTGCCTTGCTGATGGTATGGGACGGTGCTGTTGGAACGTGAGGGACCCTCACTGCTGACCCTTTACGCTGTAATCTTCTAGGATCCTTGGTATTGGTCAGAAGGCCAGTGCTGTAGCCCTTGGAACATGTTCGGTTAGAACATTAAAGACTAAGTTTGCTTTATCTCTGAGCCTGCTAACAGTTGTGCATTAAACCACTTCACATTGTCTCTGCAGTTTATCCTGATACTCATGGTGCTTGCTTTGTAGGTGTCGACTGTGACATTGACGTTCCCAAAACCATTCAGATGGTGCGGTCTCAGAGGTCAGGGATGGTCCAGACAGAAGCACAGTACCGATTCATCTATATGGCCGTCCAGCATTATATTGAAACACTACAGCGCAGGATTGAAGAAGAGCAGGTACCAAGCCTAGAAGGCTGGCGTGTGGATTTTCAGTTTTCTCTGGGCAGCTTGGATATGCTCTCCTTCCATGCAAAAGGACAGGCTCTGATAGATAACTGTCTTTCTTTGAAAAGGTGAAACAAGTTCCCAACCAGGAAGGGCCTCTCTGGAAACGAATTATTCCCTACTTCACAGCTCTGATTTTTCAGTATGGAGTAGCTCAGGAAGGGGCACCAGGCCTGACAGATTGGGGAAACAGCCACAGAAAAATTGGGATTTTCCCAGGCTCACACGGCAAGCTTAGAACGCAAAGCCTCAAAGTTTCCAGCCTGTTCCACTTTTGGTCCAGGCGATATTCATCCTGATTCCATCTCTTAAATGAATGCCTCACTCTTAATAGCACATGGGGGTTTGAACCACCAATTTGGTTGAGTTGGAAACAGTAAAATTTCAATTTTAATAAGCCATGCATAATGAAGAACAATGTAGCATTGGTGC
Organism: Lagenorhynchus albirostris; assembly: GCF_949774975.1. Taxonomy (NCBI): domain Eukaryota; kingdom Metazoa; phylum Chordata; class Mammalia; order Artiodactyla; family Delphinidae; genus Lagenorhynchus; species Lagenorhynchus albirostris. The sequence goes on from NC_083108.1 coordinate 73,048,251, forward strand.
CTTTCCATTGGAAGCTATTCATAACAGACACAAAGCTGAGTTAAAGAGGATTGAGGAGACTGCTCTTTCCGGAGCTTAGGCTTATCTCCCTCCCCAGCCCCAGCCCCAGCCCCATTGCTGTGCTGCAGACTGGATGGTGTCTAAACATCAACAGGGTTTGCCTGCTTTACCCTGTTTATTGCCTTCCAGAAAACTCAGCTTCTCAAAATAGGACCTGCCACCTAATTGAAAGATTTCTAGCCCAGCAGCATAGCAGCCACGTTATCAAAGTGTGGTTAGCCAAAGTTAGTTAGTTTAGTAGGTTCTCAGTCCACACAGAAATACTCACTAGATTGTTTCCTTGTACAAAAACATCTTCAGAAGCAGTGTGTGTATAGAAAGCTACCGCCAAATAGTTAACAAGCTACTGGTTTTGAACTTTACTGCTTTAAGTCTGACTTTGTGTTATTGTAAGTGCTATGAACTGTTTAGATGGTTACTGTAGGCTATTTTATATTTGTCTTCCAGTTATATTAATTTGGGCCAGGAATACTTAAAGCATAAAGCTGCCCAAAGAGAAGGACTCCTAATAAATACAAGAGAGGATAGTACAGTTGGTACAAATGGGAAGTTATTCGGGAATATCTTGAAGAACATAATGTAGTCTTGTTCAGAAAAGCTGGGGGGAAAGCTCTCTATTTCACTCAGAAGCTTTGGTCTTTCTTCTTGTTCTGGAGAATTTAGGGACTTTCCCTCCCAGCTTTTCTGGCACTTCAGATCTTCCCATTACCATATATGGTCCCTCTGACCCTGAATTTGAAGTTGTAATTTGGATTTAGGAACTACTTAAAAAAAAAACAAAAAACCTTTATCGCTGCTCTTTTATTGGAGGTGAGGGGTAGGAGAGGTAGAATGTAGACAGAATGTAGTCTACAGAATGTAGACGATAGAGACTGAATGTCCCTGGTAATCCCACCCCAAGAGTACTAGAATGCATGCATGCATTCATCCACTCAGCCAATACTTTTTTGGTGCCAATATGTGTCAGCATATGAACTACTATTTGGTACATGAGCCTTTGGATTTATGTAGCCTAAATATATGTAGGCTTAGATTATATTTATTTTTAAAAATTAGATCCTGTACTATGTTGTTTTCTGCATTGTATTGTTTGATTCAGTGTAGGAACTTGCTACTTGATTTAGTGGTAAAGTAAGAAGTACTTTATTTTAGCAGAAGGTTTAAGTGGCAGACTTAAGAACATGAAAACCGGGCTTCCCTGGTGGCACAGTGGTTGAGAGTCCGCCTGCTGATGCAGGGGACACGGGTTCGTGCCCCGGTCCGCGAAGATCCCACATGCCACGGAGCGGCTGGGCCCGTGAGCCATGGCCGCTGAGCCTGCGCGTCCAGAGCCTGTGCTCCGCAACGGGAGAGGCCACAACAGTGAGAGGCCCGTGTACCGCAAAAAAAAAAAAAAAGAGCATTAAAACCACCTGATTTTTAAATTAAGCAAAAGAACAAAACTCATTTAGGATAATTAATTATTTTGAAATACAGTCATTTCCAAAATTATGAAGCATTAAGGACCTTTGGGAGTGGAAGAATGTGCTACAGAGGGATAAATGAAAAAAAGAAAAGGCAGTAGAGAAACAGACAGCATTGGAAGGAGGAAATGCAGAAACAGGTGGGAATCTAGAGGAAATGCAAATGAGCAAGACTGAGAAAATTCTCAGCTCTTTATAAATGGATCTTCTCACACTCTGCTGTTTACTTGGAAGTAGATTTCTTTTGTTAACTTCCATTTCAGAATTAAAACAATTTTTTTTTTACTTGCAGAAACAGTATAATGGAATTCCCTTCACCCACCTTTCCTGACTGTTAACATTTTAACACATTTACTTTATCACTGATTCATATTCTTTCTCTCTCTCCATATGTATATACACACACACACATATATAAATAGCTTTATATATACCTATATAATTTTTTAAATGAAATATTTGTAGGTTGCAAACATTAATGTCCCTTTGCCTCCAAATACTCTGATGTGTATTTCCTAGAAATAAGGACATTCTCTTATATAACCATAGTAAAATTATCAAAATCAGGAAATTAGCACTGATACAGTAACTATTTTCGAATCTATAGACCGTGTTCAGATTTTGCCAATTTGTCCTACTAATATCCTTCGTGTGGTTCAGGGTCACGTGGTGCATTTAGCTGTCATGTATTTTTAGTCTCCTTTAATCTGGAGCAGTATTCAATCTTTATCTTTCATGACCTTGACATTTTTGAAGAGTTCAGACCAGTTGCTTGGTAGAATGCTCCTCAGTTTGGATTTGTATGATGTGTTCTCTTGATGAGATTCAGGTCATGCATTTTTGACAGGACGGTCGCAGAAGTGATGCTGTGTCCTTCCTGGTACATCACATCATGAGCTCCCTCTTGGTTTGTTTCACTCCTGACGGTGTTAACTTTGATCACTTGATTAAGGTGTTGTCTGTCTGATTTCCCCACTGTTACGTTGCTGTCTTTCCCTTTTTAATTAATATCTTGTAGGTAGATACAAGAAACTATATAAATGAACAATTTTTCATCATACTTTTTGCCTACCAGTTTTATATTCATTCACGATTCTTGCCAGGAAAAATTACCACTGTGACATTTGCCCAATGGTGATTTTCTCTTTTCACCATTCCCTTTTCATTTATTAGATGGAAGCCTACTATAAGAAATAGCTTTCCCATCTTCCTTATTTATTTATTCATTCATTTATTTATGTCAGAATGGGTTATAGTCCATTACTGTTACTTATTCTGTTGCTTAAACTGTCCCAAATTTGCCTAGTGGGAACCTTTTCGAGTTGGTTCCTGTGTTTTTTTGATATGTTCCCATTTTTGATTACTTCCTTACTCTTTTTGACACCACAAGATGATCTAGGTTCATCTTGTACTTTCCCAGCCGGTTTTCTAAGGAGCCCTGATGCTTCTTACTGAAGAGTGGTATTTCAAAGCCAAGATCTGGATACTGGGTATGTTTGTTTGTACTGGTATAATATTCTTTGAATTGCTAATTAGCAAATTAATTACTCCTCTTGTCTAGCTCTCTCTATATAATCCCTCTCTCTCTCTCTCTCTCATATATATATATGTGTGTGCGTGTGTGTGCGCGTGCGCACGCGCACGTGTGTGTGTATACACACACACACACACACACATATATGCATGAGGCCATGCCTCCATTTGTCCTGTTTTATTTGTTTCCCTAGCCTTGTGCTTCTTCACATATCTTCCATAATCTCCTTGGTTCAATAAAAAGGTGTTCTCACATTTGTTCATTTGTTTATTCATTCCTGCATTAATTAAAGTCAGTTGTATTATGTGCCAGGCACTGTGCCAGATCCTGGAAATATAAGTAGTCATGTTCCTGAAATGGAAATAAATCCGTACGATGGAGCAGAAGGAGTTAGAGGGAGAGCATGGGGCGTGTTGGGTGAGATTAGGAAAGTCAGCAGAGGCCAGATTTCGAGGGGGTGGGTCTTGCAGGCCATATTGAGGATTTAAAACTTTATCCTAAGGAAAATGGGAAATCACTGAGGATTTTGAAGCAGGGGAATGACATAAAAAGATCCTCAGGTCTTCCCTGGTGGCACAGTGGTTAAGAATCCCCCTGCCAATGCAGGGGGCATAGGTTTGATCCCTGCTCCGGGAAGATCCCCACATGCCGTGGAGCAGCTAAGCCCATGCGCCACAACTACTGACGCTGCACTCTAGAGACCTCGAGCCACAACTACTGAGCCCGCGTGCCGCAGTTACTGAAACCCACACGCCTAGAGTCCGTGCTCCGCAACAAGAGAAGCCACCGCAGTGAGAAGCCTGTGCAGTGCAACGAAGAGTAGGCCCCGCTCACCACAACTAGAGAAAGCCCACGCACAGCAACGAAGACCCAACGCAGCCAAAGATAAATAAATAAAAAATAAATAAATTTATGAAAAAAAAGAGATTGTCATTTTAAAAAGAGGGCCCTGGCTTGAGAGGGAAGGCTGGGTGGGCACGAGGCTTGAGCAGCTGCAGGGGGACCAGCGTCAGTGAGAACTGATGGTGGTTTGGACAGGATAGCAGGGGCTGATAGTGAGCCCAGGGAGAGTAGAACCAGTAAGATTCTGTGATTAGATGTGGAAGGAGTCAGGGTGTTTGTAATCCTGACATTTGAGCCCAGAGCACCCTGGATGCATCATCTTGTTGTTCTGTAACTTAGACAAGAGCATTTTCATTTTACTCTCTCCCTGCTCTGGGCTTTTGGGCTTTTTTGTAATTTAAGGTTTAAGAATGTAACTGGGTTTACTCACATGGAAAGATAGTTAATACCAGATGATTTTAGAGCCTCATGGTTGGTTCCTCCTTTCAACCTTGGCTGTGTGTCAGTTGACAAGACCGTAAGATTTATTATAAACATTGCAAGCGACTTGGTAACCATGCTATGTCATTGAATTCCAGTGGAGGATAGATAAATTTCAGATCATTTTTTTAGACCTCCTCTGAAATAAATTTCCCTCCACTCCTCAAAGCAAAATAAAACAAAATGGAACAAAACAGCCCCTACCCCCTGAGAATTTTTCTTGATCTATAAGACAGCCTGGGCTGTCATGGTTCCGAGAAACAAACCCATCTGACTTGTGAATCAGTTTTATTTCTTGTTTTTCCAAAATAAGCTAAAAAGCTCCAGCATTTTTATGTTATTCCTCGAGCTGCTATGATTTTTAAAAATAATTCCTGTTCCATTTGCATTAATTATTCCTCATTGGAAAATTCTTTTGTCATCACTTCATGTAGAAATATTGATTTTGGTTTTCAAGAAAGTGTGTAGTAGGGAGAAAGAAATGGGGGGATGGAGTTTCAGTCATGCAAGATGATGAGGTTCTAGAGATCTGCTGTACACCAATAGCAAGTGGTTAACAATATTATACTGTACACATAATGTTTTGTAAAGAGGATATATCTCATGTGTTTTATTTTAAACCACAATTTTTAAAAAAGTGTTGAGTAGAAAGCATCTTTATGCTTCAGTTTATTTATTGTATATTTAAATTTTTTATTCAAAAAAGTGAGTTAGGGGCTTCCCTGGTGGCGCAGTGGTTGAGGGTCCGCCTGCCGATGCGGGGGACGCGGGTTTGTGCCCTGGTCCGGGAGGATCCCACGTGCCGCGGAGCGGCTGGGCCCGTGAGCCATGGCTGCTGGGCCTGCGTGTCTGGAGCCTGTGCTCCGCGACGGGAGGGGTCGCAGCGGTGGGAGGCCCGCGTACCGCAAAAAAAAAAAAAAAAAAAAAAAAAAGAGTTAGGATTTTAAAATTTTAAGTAAGTGATGCTCTCTGTCAATTCTTCCAGCTAATATTTAATTTTAAATTATATTGTATCTTAAAAAAAATTACTTCTTATGTAAGTCAGCATTTCAGTGCTAAAAAGTGTATGGCTGCTATTCAGAGGTGATTATTCACAAGGACTTTAAATTTTTTTTTTTTTTTTTTCGGTACACGGGCCTCTCACTGCTGTGGCCTCTCCCGAATGCACAGCCCAAGCGGCCATGGCTCACGGGCCCAGCTGCTCTGTGGCATGTGGGATCTTCCCGGACCGGGGCACGAACCCGTGTCCCCTGCATCGGCAGGCGGACTCTCAACCACTGCGCCACCAGGGAAGCCCAGGACTTAAAATTTTTAAAACCAGTTCAAAAAGTTCAAATACTATATAGACTCAATGAAACATTTTCTCCTCGGATTTCTTTTTTGCAACTTCTTCCCTAGACCATAAGTTCTGTAATGACTGCAATTTATAATAAATTGGTTTGGCTTCTTTAACAGAGGCTAAATAATAGTGCCTTAAACAAGATAGAAGCTTATTTCTCTATAGAGAAGTCCAAGCTGGCAGGCAATTTGGGGATCAGAGGGTATAGGGCGGGGACCTAGGTTCATCCAGGGACCCAGGTACATTCGGTCTTGTCCCTCTACTGTCCTTTAGGATGTTTCCTTTTTCACATGGTTGCAGAGAGTAGGAGGAAGTGGAGGGCAAGCAGCTGCCTGTTAACGTAGGAGTCAGACTTTCTCTGTCGAGGGTCAGACGGTGAGTCTCTTAGGATTCCCAGTTACATATGGTCTCTGTTGCATACTCTCTCTTTTTTTACAACCCTTTAAAAACTATTAAACTTGTGATGAAGTAACTATTCTTACAAGCCTTGCAAAAGGTCTGGGCTAGATTTGTCCCATAGGCCATTAGTTTGCCAACCCCTGTTTTAAGGTTATGACTAGAAATTGCACACCACTTCCTCATCTGTTAAATATGGCTGGGACTTCCCTGGTGGTCCAGTGGTCAAACTCCACGCTTCCACTGCAGGGATCGCGGGTTCGATCCCTGGTAGGGGAACCAAGATCCCCCGTGCCGTGTGGCGTGGCCAAAATAAATAATAAATAACATAAATAATAAATAGGGCTAATAATAGTATCTATTTCAAAAGGTTGTTATGAGGATTAAAATGAGATAATATATTCAAATAGTGCCTGACACAAAGCCAGTGCTTAGAAAATTTTAACTGTTTTTACTGTAATAATAATTGATATTTAACTCTGTGAAAGAGAATTAGCACATTTTTCTTTTATCTCCTGATTTTTGTCATGGTTTATGACATTTATATCTATAATTATGACAGTTGTTCAGTGTTAGTGCTGTATTTAGATCAAAACTCTAGTCCTTTTATCACGGTATCTGTTTCTCTGAATTCTTTGTTTTGATTTTGATTTATCTCTGTTGGCTAGATTTCATTACTAGCTGTTTTTTTTTTTTTTAAGATAATTGCATTCTAAGTTTTTGCATGCTTAAAAATGTCCGAACATTTGTTTTATATCTAAAGGGTAACTTAGTAGGGTATAAGATTCTTGGGGTTTTTTTTCCCCACAGGATTTTTTGGAATTATGTGACTGTGTTGGAGTCTAAAGTCAATTTGATTATCCCCCCTTACATGTGACTGACTTTTTCCTGCCTGGAGATCCAATCCAGGCATATTCTTTATCGTTGATGTTTGGGAGATTGATTGTGAAGTTTTTCCTTTTAAAATGCAGATTCAAAAAAATAAATAAATAAAATAAAATGCAGGTTCAGATTTTTTTTTCCTTTGAGATTTCTGGAACATTTTCTTGCATTATGTCCTAGAATATTTTTTTATGTTTTATTTGTTCCCATCTTCAGGAATTCCATAATATATATCAAATCTCTTAATAGCTTTCTCCATCACTTTTATGTATTTTATTAATAGTTTAAAAAATATGTTTTCCTCTAGACTGTTTACAGTGTCCCTTTCTATGTTCTTAGTTATTTAATTTTTTGCTACCTCTAATTAGACTTGAACTTACTATATTTCGTGTCTTTCTTTTATTTCCTTTTGTTGCTTCGCCAGCTTGCTTTTCATCTCCTCTGTTGTCATATAATCTCTTATTTACGCTCTTTTTTTAAGAAAGCGCATGTCTGTAAAGTCTATGATATTAAGGCAGAACTATTTGTGTTCATCTTTTCTTCTTTCTTTGTTTAGGTTCTTTTTTGATGTGTTTTCTCCATCTGCCTTTTGCTCTTTGCTCCCTTTTTCCTTTTTGTACCTTCTCCCCTTCTTTATATAGGCTCTGTGCTGACCCCTTCATTACCGGATAGTCCATAGCGAGGGGAGGCAGGGTGGCTGAGGAGGTCCACAGCTTTGCTTGGGTTTGTTGTCTCAGTGCCCTGTTACCTTCGCCCTGGGAGCACATCCGTGTGTTGGTGTTCAGGGGGTCATTCTGACACTTTGCAATGCCTGTAGAGTCAGAGGGGTTAATAATGCTCCCTCCTACCCTGCCTCTCCTCTAGGCCACCTCAGCTGGGAGGGTGGCAGTGGATGGCAGAAAAGGCTCTTCAGACTGTGGGCCTTTCTACTGTGTTGAACTGGCTCTTGACAAGCCTTCCCCCACTTCTCCTATGGCCTGCCGTGGCTCAGCTCCAGGCCTTTCACTCCTGGGACAGTGACATTCAGGGGTTTCTTTTTCCTGCTACCACCTGAGGGGTATGTGTTACTTCTCAGCTTCCTTCTTATTTTGGTCCAGTTTTCACAGTACTATATCAGAGACACTTTATAGTTTGTAGACTGGAGTTGTAGCATTCCCTTGTTTTATGTATAGTAAGATTTTCCATTTTTTATTTAGCTGTTTTTGGTGAGTTTTGAGCAAGGAGAGGAAAAAGAAATTCCACTGGTGGATTTAAATTTCTTTTATGCTTTACATTTTATTTTGAAAAATTTAAAACATTCATTACCACACCCATAATAGACCATTTCCTTTTGTCACGTTTCTTTCAAATCTTTTTTCTTTTTAAAAGCAATCAAGTGTAACCACTATATGGCTGAGATTCCGTTTGACACCCACCCCCAGGGCCACCCCTCATCTTCACCCTCGGAACCCCAAGGCAGTAACTAGCCTTGCAGTCTCTTTTTGTATTTAAAAATTTTTAAATACAAATATCTGTATACAATATATGACATTGTTTTTATGTTTAGAATGTTTAGCAAGATGATATACTGTTTCATTGTTTTGCAGTTTGTGTTTTTCCACCTAACATTGTGTATGTAATCTGTTTTGATACACACACACACACACACACACACACACACACACTTTTCCTCTTCACTGTTGCATATTATTTCGTGATATGAATGTGAGGTATTCATTGTGAGGTATTCAGTGTTCTCTTGGTGAACATTGTTAGGAATAGCACGTCACTGGACATCCTTGTCAGCTCTTTCTAGGCTTGGGTGCGTGAGTTTCTCAAGAAGTAAATGTTCAACGTTGTAAAATATATGTGCCTTTTCATCATTACCGGATACTAACTAGTTGGTACTATCAGTTGTGTACCAGAGTGATGGCACCAGTTCACCCTCTCAACAACAGTGAATGAGAGTCACTGCTCTACGTCAGTATTTGATACGGATACTCTTTCTAACATTTACTGTGTCTTGAATAATCCTGTAATGAAGGCAGCATTATATAATGAAGATAACTTGATGGATTAGATTTTCGGAATTGGTTGTTTCTGGGTGAATTTAGGAGGAAAGAATGATAAATCATCTAACTAGAGTCCTACCTAATGCAGTTCATTCTGTATCTGAAATGAGATTACATTTTACTGGTTTTCTCTGCCTTTTTTCCCCCAGAGAATCATTGGGCTGAAAGTAAAGTTTTAAATGTGCTAGAGTTTTTTCTGGAGTGGGGGTGGGGTGGGGACGATACGATAAAGTGTATTATTCTGCTAAGAGTGCTGCCATCTTTTGTACCTGTGTGCAGTTTTTACTTGGAGTGCGTTTATTTCTGAAACTCTTTTCCCACCTGTTTACTTGAAAATCATTAAATGTGTTGCAAGTGAACTATGAAATGATTGGATGCTAATGTGTCAAAGAACGTGTGAATTCTCTCTTAGTCCAGAAACAGGTACATTTCATTTAATACAGTAAGTTGTTAATGCATGACTCTCTGCTTTTGAATTGTATGGTTCAAAGGTCCATTTCACCCATATGATGTATTTACATGAAGGAGGTGAATTCCCTGACATTTGGTCAACATACCAGTATTCAGGGTCCAACTTGTCTGTCAAACTCTCTCTCTTTTTTTCTTTTTAATGAAATGCCTTTTTGACTTCTTCATTCCCTCAAAAAAGTCACAGTTCTTCATATATGCAATCTTCACTTTGCAGAAGAGCAAGAGGAAAGGGCACGAATACACAAATATTAAGTATTCCCTGACGGACCAGGCAACTGGAGATCAGAGTCCCCTCCCACCTTGTACCCCAACGCCGTCCTGTGCAGAGTAAGTAGAAATGAAGGAAAATCTTTTTACCTGAACATTATCCTATAGAAAAGCTTTAAAAAATGATATGTCTTTGCAGCACATGCCTTTCCTTGGTGCACATTATTGTTGCCTCACTGGTTCTTGAGTGTGCCAGTGGCTAGCTAAACTAAATTTTAGTTGAACTAAACTGAAGGCTGCTTGCTACACTGGCTAGGAGTCTACGGGACTGTACAGATATCAAGTGCTGGTTCTCCAAGGAGAATCTAATTTTTAAAAAGTATTTTATTTATTTGGTTGTGCTGGGTCTTAGTTGCGGCAGGCAGGCTCCTTAGTTGCAGCTCGCCAGCTCCTCGGTTGTGGCATGCAAACCTTAGTTGTGGTGTGTGGGATCTAGTTCCCTGACCAGGGATCGAACCCGGGACCCCTGCATTGGGAGCGCGGAGTCTTAACCACTGCGCCACCAGGGAAGTCCCAAGAATCTAATTTTTCTTTTGATGGGGTGTGGATTGTTGCAGAGGTAGGTAACACCCTTTTTGATGAGTCAAGACTCTTGGCTATGTAAAAGTAAGTAAATTGACCATCAATGTGTCAACACAATCATGGTCTAATTTTCCACAGTCAGTAGAAATCTACTGTGGGTATTTAAACCAGGTTAGCAAACTACAGCCCCCAGGCCAAATCCGGCCACGGCCTGCTTTTGTACAGCTCATGGACGGTTCTTAAAGGGTTATTAAAAACACACACACACAAAGAATAATACATGACAGAGACCGTGTATGGCCCACAGAGACTACATTATTTTTAGTCTGGTCCTGTACAGAAAAACTTTGCCAACTCCATGTTTAAACTAAAACATGTGATAAGAAAATATTCGTTAAATCGATTATGTGAATAACAATTGTAAGTTATTTTTTTTCTGTATATCCTAAAGTCACTCTCTGGTATAACATTTACTTTTTATTTTCCCCTAGGAGTCTTATCCCTGTTTGCTTCTGATGTGGATTTTTAAACCCCTGTTGGCTTTAATACTCTATATAAACGTTTTTGATAACATATATGAGGCTCGTATTTACATTTGCTTTCTATTTAACATTGAAATGAAATTATATAGCAAAAGTATGCTCTCCACCAAGCTGCCTCTTCCTTCTGCCTGCTTTTTTCTTTCCCAGCGGACTGATGGGGAAAGTTGATTTTAAATTGCTATCTGCAGTGATTTGCAGTGGAACCAGCACGTCAGGGCTCCGAGTCCTTGCCAGAAAGCTTTCCCTACATGTTGGCTCAACAGAATTAGCTCTGACGACTCCCTTTTTACCAGTGGCCTGCCTGTGACTAATAGGTTCTCTGCCTCTCCGTTCCCGTTGTCCCCCTTGTAGGGTGCAGACCCAGGAGACCCCGGCCCCTGCTGCTTGTTTCAGCTTGTTCCTCTCTGACCAGCCCAGAGCTGCTGGGTTCCTCGTCCCCCTGGACTGTTCTGGTCTCCACTCTGCTCAACAAAACAGAGTCTGGGGGCTTCCCTGGTGGCGCAGTGGTTGAGAGTCTGCCTGCCGATGCAGGGGACACGGGTTCATGCCCCGGTCCGGGAAGATCCCACGTGCCGCGGAGCGGCTAGGCCCGTGAGCCATGGCTGCTGAGCCTGCACGTCCGGAGCCTGTGCTCCATAACGGGAGAGGCCACAGCAGTGAGAAGCCCGCGTACCGCAAAAAAAAAAAACAAAAAACAGAGTCTGGGCTCTGATGCATTGCCGCTCCACTCTGGGGCCCTAAACTGCCGGTCAGCTTCATGTTCACCTTCATGTCGCCGGATTGGGGGCTGAATGGATCTGTAGTCCCTGCCTAACCGTTCCTACACTTTGCCTTTACATTGCTCTGGCCCATTCAGATCCTTCTGCCCACAATGAATACCATTCTTTTCTCTATGCACATGTCCCAGCTTCCTTCAAGGTCTAACCCAATGCCTCATCGTACAGGCCTGCCTCCCTCCACCCTCCTGGAAAACAACTCTCCTTCCGCCAAACCCCGGGAGCACAGGGACTCGAGCCTCTTACTTCAGAATTATTTTGCTGTGTGTTTCTGTCCGATATCCTCTCCTATAATGTCAGCTCCTGGGGGCGGGAGCTATGTCTGCGCCGCATATGGTCCCCAGAGAATAGAGTATGTGCATTATAACTATCATGTAAGGTTAAACAGTATGTCTGCGTTTTTATTAGTGTCGTCTTCCTTTTCTTCTTTTCAGAATGAGAGAAGATAATGCTAGAGTCTATGAAAATGTGGGTCTGATGCAGCAGCAGAAAAGTTTCAGATGAGAAGACCCGCCAAGACTTCAAGCACAGAAATAGGTATTTCAACAGAAGTGCTCTACTGGTTAATTGTTTATATCATTTGTGGCATTTTGAAGCAGGCAAATAATTTGTGACTGTTTTAACAAAGTGAACCACAATTGAATTTTAAAACCCAGCCTCTTTTTTCTTCTGCCTGTATTTCTTTCTCCAAGTTGGATTCATTAAATATTGAAATCAAATACAGAATTAATTCTGTGAAGGGCAGGGTTAGCACTTACAGAAAAATGGTTGATACTGGTGATGAAGGGCAGATATCATCATTCCTGCAATTTTTATTAAAGTAGGTTAACCCACGCTGTGCTGGGAGATGATCTGTAGGGATCTAGGGACTGTGGGGACATGGCACTGGATGGTCAGAGTCAGGATGCCTGAGTTTTCACCCCAGTGGGCCTCTGACTGGCTGGCTGTATGACACAGGGCACTGGACTTCCTGGGCCTCTGACTGGCTCAACTCCACATCCCTTCCAGCTCTGATGCTGGGAATTCGTCTCCCTTGTACGTCTCCTTCCTTCCATTCACCTTTTTAGACAGGGACCCAATTGTGTGATGTATGTTTAAAAGGTAAGTTTTTAGCATTTCACGTCGAAATTCCCATTTCAATGAGTAGTATATTTAAAAGCTCTAAATCTACTTTAAAATGGTTTACTGCCTTGCCAAACTTTTAGATGTATGCTCCTTAAAAATTCTAACTTATTTCTTTGCCAGATGTGGACTTTCCCCCTCTCCCTGAAAAGATCAAGAACAGATGCAAGGAAGTTTACATGAAGAATGAATTTGAATTTGGAAGGCTTGCATTGTGGTTGACTACCTTTTGATAAGCAAAATTGGAAACCACTTAAAGACCACTGTATTCTAACTCAACAATACCTGATTTCCAATTACTCATGTCCTCAGATAAGAAGAAATCATCTCTATGATGTAGACAGTGTTATATTTTATGGAATTTTATTTTAAATTGAGGAAGCAGTTAAATTGTGCTCTATATTTTCCAGATGATGGTGATTCAAATTCTAGTTATTGGCATTTTTTCTTTTGATAACCTCAACAAACTTAGTTTCCCCTCTGCTTTGTGGGGAATGATAGGGCACTTGTAAGAGGAGAAATGATTGGGGATAATTAAGTAACAACACCCTATAGAAGTGAGAACAATTTCATTTATCATCACTTATCCAGTAGTGGATAATGCATTTTGATGGCCTCTTATTTTGGCTAAATAATAATTAAGCCAGTGCCCCAGACTGTCTCCCCTTGCATTGCCATTGAAAAATCATGGGGGTGGAAATCATGGGAACTTAGGATAAAAGGCATGGTTTCTTCTTAGCAGTTGACCAATTACATTCAGCCTGTTGACTGAGAAACTCGTGGTGGGAAAACGTTTGTCATCTTTTCTTTTCATTTGAGTAATTGTATTTAGGAAAAAATGCATCTATGGATAACCAGTTTTGGGTTATCACTTGTTGCTGACAAACCACCTTAAAACTGAGTGGCTTAAAACAACAACTGGCTTTTCCCCATCTCTTCAAACTGGGCTGGGCTCAGCTGAGCGGTTCCTCTCCTTGTCTTGCTGGTGTCACTCGTGGTTGGCAGGATGGCTGGGCCTCTCCATCTGCATGCGGTCCTCAGGTCTCACCTTCTCCACGTGGCCTCGCCCACAGGGTAGCTGGACCACATTTATGGCAGCTCAGAGGTCCCAAGGGTATAAAGCAGTAGTGGCCAGGTTTAAGACTTAAACCCAGAACTGTCACAGCATCACTTCTACTGCCTTCTATTGATTAAAACCAGTCCCAGGCCCAGCTCCGATTTGGGAAGAGGAGACTGCACGAGGGCATGAAATGGAGGTGAGGTTCCTTGGAGGCCCCCAGTGTAACAGACCGTCAGAACCAGTGCCATGGAAAAACAGCTAAAAAAAGAGGTTAGCAAAAGTAGAAGCTGCTAGTGACCTTGGGAAGCTGAAGCTGGTTATGATAGCTGCTGTAAGCTGGAAGTCGGGCAGAAACAGAGGGCCTTCAGCGAGCTTCCTGAACCAGTTCTGCTGGCTCTTAGCATATGTTCTAAACCATTGCTTTGGGAAACTGGTCTCTTAAGGTTGGGTGTGTTCGGGAGGGCAGAGCATTTGAAAGCAGAGCCACCTCATTGCCCTGGCCACTGCAGAGGGAGGTGAATGGGGTGCTTTCTTCACGCCCCTGGCTTCAGTCGGGCCCCACACCCATGCACGCAGTCAAGGCTGCAGTGCGGAGGGGCAGTTCTCGTGAGGCCACTAGTCAGATTGAATTAGCAGTAGCTCATTTTTGTTTTAACCAAGCAGTAGGATTTGCTAATGTTCTACCTGAAGTGCCTTCTCCAAAGACATCCCTCTTTGCCCTGTGTGTTGAATCATCATTCAATGAGTGTATTTCAATTGAAGTATCTTTGGTGGACTTTGTAAAGATAATAAAATGCCACGGCAGCTTTGCCGTTAAGTCATGATCTCCTTAATCGAATTCTTCTTGCTTTGTCTCCAAAAAAGGAAGGACTAGATCCAACCCTGTTAGTAGCTCCTTTCTGAGGTCTTTACCTCCTTTGAAACCCTGAGGTTGTTTGGGGAGAGCCTGGCTGCCGTTTTCACAGACAAAATTACATTGACTTCTCCCCCCACCTCCCCTCCCCCCCATCCATTGAACTTAGAATTGTTGAAGGTAATTACCTTCTAAGAGGAATGTAAATGACTGCTGTCTTCTTGTCAAGCCTGTAAAGAAAGAGATTCCAGTTCAGTACTTGCAACAAGGATCTTGAATCCTGTTATTTGTATTGCATTGTCACATTGAATGGTCCTCGTTTTTGCGATAACGTTTTGACTCTGGACTTTGGGGGCAAGGTCTTTCACCAGCATACAAGGATTTGATTGTACAACATATCTGCTGCATTAACGTCTCTGTCTGTAGCTTAAGATCAGTTGTTTTTGCACTTGGAAACACCTGATCCTGGCCAGCTTCATTTGTAATAGGACATTGATTTCATTTAGATTTCCCTCCACGAAGTCAGCACCTATTATGTGGTGTAAACTGATGCCAAGACAAGATTAATAGTCCCTAGGTTGCCTAGGTTTGTCGTGTGTTTGGTAAAGGTGATTGCAGGTTCTCCGGTAAGATTACATGGGATGGATTCACGTGGAGGGGCTGTGAAGATGGGGGAGGGGGAGGTGAGCTCGAGGTGCGGGTGTAAAAAAAACAGTGGAAATGGAAGTTCCAAAGAGGTGGTTTCTGAGGAAGTCAGAGGGCCTGGGACCACAGCAGTCAGTAATAGTTGAATCAGGTTACCTGGAAAATAGGTGTGATAGCTACACGTCTGCAGTCTGCGTCTGGGTTGCTGGTAGACATTAAATTTGCACAATATTCCCATAGCTGGCTAAGTATTTTAAAATTACAAGCATAGGATTTTATATTTGGGGTGAAGAAATTATCTGGCATGTGGTATTGGGGTTTTTTAAAAAAGCCAAATTTCAGAGTCTTAATAGCCTGTTTTTTTTTTAAAAAAAACAAAACAAAACAAAAAGACACCTTGTATCCAGTGTGTGGCCCTCCTGAAAATTCTGGTCATCTCGCTCTTTGAAATCGGTGACTTTACAAATGTGGCTAAATGGGGATGAGAAAATACATGTACTACTTTCTTGGTGTTCGTGCATTCTTTACGGAGCCCAGTTGCTTTGGAACAGCCAAGAAAATCATCAAGATTATTTTTAGGGGTTATTAAGGGGTTACTAGGGTTTTTAAGAACTAATATAATGTCCTGGGTTATTTCTAGTTCAGAGGAATGTGGAAAAAGGTATGCAATTGTGAAGTGTTCTGTTGTAGCTTGTTAATCCGTAAGGGAAACTTAGACTGTAGACGTAAGTACAAACCCAGTGCAGTTTTTGTTTTCTGTATGTTGTTGGCGGAATAAAGTTTTACATCGTAAGCACATGGCCTCCCTGATTTCAATATGCCTTTATTAGGATCTGTATTAGCCCTTAATTTCGTTAAAATCTTTTTTCCTCTTCCTCTTGAAAAATAAGTTCCAAAATATAGTTTATTATACCTTCCATCCTTAAAAAGTTTGTTCCTTTTTTACTATGGGCAGTTCACATAAGGCAAAAATATTAAACAGTTGGTTTTAGTGTGTTGTATAACTTTGCTGTATATCAAACTAATTTTTACAAGTTTTCATCCTAAACCTCAAATCATGTAATTAATAATTTGCCTGTTTATTTATGACCTAGTTGTGATTCTTTTATTAATAAAAGCTAATGGAAAAGGATCCTTTATTAAGTCGATGACTAGATCTACAGTTAATTTTCCTGCAGTATATGAAGTATTGTACCAGAGTATTAAAAGATATGTAATATTTTATTGATAAATCTCTCCTTTAAAAGGAATACGTTTTAGGATGTCATCATTTTGATGTGAATCATGTAAATGTTGATAATATGCACTGTTTATTATACATTAGTGTTTCAAGAGATTCACTTAATTGCCTTTTTGCCCACGTATATTATGTAGTCTATTTGCAATTGTTTTAAAAAAAATGACATTAAAAGAATAGTTTATGTAGAGAAACATTAGTGGATGTTAATTGTCTCCTCACCTGTATTTATGGGTGTTAGTTCAACTGCTTTGCTAGTTGCAAAGCCGTATTATCAGAGTAAAAGTGTATTTGTAAACTGTATGGGAACTAAAAATTAGGAATAAAACCATTTTCGTATATTATGGTATTTGTCATTTACTTCATCTGAAATGTCCAGGAAAAACTGGGATTACAGGTCCCTCAACCTCTTATACTAGCCAAATGCTGACATTTTGCAGCTCTTATCTAGAAGGGAACCTGGAATTCAGAATGAATGAATCAGTTCCTCAAGCATTTGAGTGCCTATTTTATGAGTAGCTTTGGGAGACAGGGAATTTTATTTGGAAGAACTTATGAGTAAATAGCGAGTAAAAAGTATGTCTGTATAATGTATACAGAACATGATTAGACTTCCCTGGTGGTCCAGTGGTTAAGACTCCACGCTCCCAATGCAGGGGGCCCACGTTAGATCCCTGGTCTGGGAACTAGATCCCGCATGCCACAACTAAGAGCCAACATGCCGCAACTAAAGATCCCACGTGCCACAACCAAGACCCGTAGCCAAATAAATAAATAAATAAATATTATATATTAAAAAAGAATCTGTGGGTGGTTTATGGACAAAGAAATTCATGTGTTGCTCAGACTTGTTGTCATGTCTCTACCTGGTAAGGCCATAGACCATTTTGGGTACAAATTCTCTTCCATTCAGCAAGGATTAAATCCCCACTAGAAGCTAGGGACTGGGAAATGGATGAATAAAACAGTTATACAGGTAGTTATAATTCGATTAGAGTAAACAATAAGGGTATTAACTGAAATTGATGGTTACATAGAGGAATGAATTACAGGGAGTTAGGATTCAATGGTGAGGATCACTTAAGCTTATTCTTGACCAGTGGGGAATCTTGTGTGTGTGTGTGTGTGTGTGTGTGTGTGTGTGTGTGTGTGTGTGTGTGTGTGTGTGTGTGTAGAGAAAGAGGGAAACTGTCCTTTCATTTTCTTATGGGTTCAGTCAAGGCCAGTTTCTTTGGATCTCTTTTTAGAAATGAACATGCAAGGCAAATAGCTATTTCTCTATTCAGCTCTTGCTTCTCCATTCATCTCTGAACAAAGAATAACTCTCTCTGTCATGATCTATACCAGTGGCAGTTCTAGCACTCTTTTGGACACATTTTGCAACAAAATATAGTACATATTTATGAGTGTCTTTATTCTCTATCCATGCATCTACTTACTGCATTTTTAACCATTCAGTTCTTGATGAAATATAAATTCACTGTGTTGGATAATCTAGGCCAGTTTTGCTAGGACTTCCTAGTATAGAGTATAAATTATGGTTTGGAATGAGCCGTTTCATTCCGAATGTAATCATTATTGAGATAACATTTTTCAAGGGAAATATCAAGTTCATGTCATAAGGCAAAGGATTTTTTTTCCTGCATTGTAAATGTTTTCATATAAATTTACAAAGTCAATAAAGTTACATTGTAATTTAGTTTTACAATTAATGAATCATCCTTTATTAAGAAAGATAACATCTGTTCATTCAGGATTACCCTAGATAACTCAGGTGATCTAGGTCTTCCAAGTGATGGTATTTTTTTTTTTTTTTTTTGGCCACACCACGTGGCTTGAGGGATCTTAGTTCCCGGACCAGGGATCGAACCTGGGCCCTCGGCAGTGAAAGCACAAAGTCCTAACCACTGGACCGCCAGGGAATTCCTGGTGATGGTATTTGAATGTGGCCTCATGATTCATGAGGTCTTGTCTTTTACTTTGTTTAAAAAATTGTTTTAATTGTAAAATATGGGTAAAACAAAATTGGCCATTTAAACCACTTTTAAGTATACAGTGCAGGGAATTCACATTATTGTGCAACATTAAACCATGATCCGTTGCTAGAATTGTTTTCATCATCACAACTGAAATTCTGTACCCATTAACCAATATGTTTGCTTAAAAAAATTTCCCCCCCTTAGGCTTAAAGCTCTTCTGAACTTAAAAATTGTGTGTATTTTTTTTGAGTAGATAATACGTTCACTTAGAACAAAGTGTTAAAGGTTCAGAAGAGCATACAGTGGGAAATCTCGTCCACACCTGTCTCCCGTGAACAGTCTTTCTCATTATCCCCAAGGACCGAGAGCAACTTTGAACATATGCCTCACTGTAAGTGCTGGTTCCCAGGGTTTACATTTGTTACTTGGATGTAGAATGTTGAATTGTGCCCCAGTGAGGCTGACCCTAGTTATAGCCCTACCAGCTTCTTTCCTCACACCTTTATCAAACTACCTTTCAGACTTGAGCCCTCATCTGTCTGATAGGTGAACAAAGATAGTTCAGTGTAACTAAATTTGCATCTCTCTTAAGAAGGAGGACAAGCATCTTTTCAAATGCTTTGTTTACGCTTTTCTGTGAACTCTTTAGGTCACTTGCCTTTTTTTTTTCTTTCAAGTTCTGGGTCTGTCTTGTTTTGAGTTTAGGAATAAAGATACTTAATTCTCTATGACTGACTAACGACTGAAATTACTGAGTCACCAGGATCAATTTCTATAAACCGCTCTTTAGGTGCATATGGGATGCACCTGTCTGTGCATTTTGGTTTGGGCCTTGCTGTGATTGTCATTCTCAGTGGGGATGAGGGAAAGCGTTCTTGCCATCACCAGGATGCTAAAGCTCTATACCAGCTACCATGTGAGACTGGTCTTAATTATCTGGGCCAGTGAGTTGAGAATTACTTCAGATTTTCTTTCAGATTCAAAAGTGCCAAACAATAATGCATGCATGCATCCATTCAACCACTTTTTTTTTTTTGGCTGCGTTGGGTCTTTGTTGCTTCACGCGGGCTTTCTCTAGTTGCAGCAAGAGGGGGCTACTCTTCATTGCAGTGCGCGGGCGTCTCATTGCAGTGGCTTCTCTTGTTATGGAGCATGGGCTCTAGGTGCACGGGCTTCAGTAGTCATGGCACACGAGCTCAGTAGTTGTGGTGCATGGGCTCCACGGCATGTGAGATCTTCCTGGACCAGGGCTTGAACCCATGACCCCTGCATTGGCAGGCGGATTCTTTTTTTTTTTTTGCGATATGCGGGCCTCTCACTGTTGTGGCCTCTCCCATTGCGGAGCACAGGCTCCGGAGGCGCAGGCTCAGCGGCCATGGCTCACGGGCCCAGCCGCTCCGCGGCGTGTGGGATCTTCCCGGACTGGGGCACGAACCCGTGTCCCCTGCATCGGCAGGCGGACTCTCAACCACTGTGCCACCAGGGAAGCCCGGCAGGTGGATTCTTAACCACTGCACCACCGGGGAAGGCCCCTCAACCACTTTTTAATGAGTACAGTGAGCCGTTGACTAGGTGCTGTGAGGAATACAAAACAAGTATCTGTCTTGATCCCTGTCTTAAAGAACTTGATGGCCCATTTAGGGAGAGGAGACACACACAGGCTGAATACAAGATGGAAAATAAAACAGCTATGGATGAGCCCTGGATCAAGACTAAAAGAGTAAAAGGAAATGATGATAATACCCTTCATTTACTAAATGACAGTTAAATGTGCCAAACACTACCAGAGATGATTTCAAAACCTGCAAGGCAGGTATCCTCCCCCATCTGTTTTGCTCACAGCCATGTTCCCAGTGCCTAGCATGGTGCCTGGGTAGCTCAGTATTTGTAGAATGAATGGCTGATCCCTATTTTACAGATGAGTAAACTGAGGTTCAGGGACACGAACTGACTTATCTGAGGTCCCACGCAGTAAGTGGGGAGCTAGGATTTGTTGAGCCCAGGTAGGTCTGACTCCAAAGTCCATGCCCCCTCCTTTTCACCACACTGGCCCCTGAGGAATCCCAGGAGAGACGGAGGGCTTCACACTTAGCTGGAGGTGGGACCCAGTGGAGCATTCCTGGAGGTATGGCGGGCAGGCAAAGCCACAGAACAGCAGAGCACATGGTTGGGGGTGGGGGAGGGGGAGGGCTCAACTTGGCTGGAGCCCATACCTGGAGGCCAGAATGGGAGGTAAGGTTGGGAAGGCAACCTGGGGCCTCGACCAAGAAGGGTCGCCTTTTTTGTTTTTTGTTTTGGGCAGAAGATGGATAACTATTTTTTTTAAACTGCTTTTTAAAAATTGAGATGTAATTCACATTCCATACAATTCACCCGTGTAAACTGTACCATTCAACAGTTTTTAGTATATTCACAGGTATATACAACCAGCCCCACAGTCAATTTTAGAACATTTACATCACCCCGAAAAGAAACGCTGTTCCCTTCAGGCGCCACTCCCCAGCACCCCCAGCCCTCTTATACCTAGGCAAAAACCCCCCAAAGCCTTTTTAATCAAAAATTTTGGGTTAAATCATAAGATTTCAGGGAGACCTTCCCCATCTGTCTTAGGTCAGGTTCTTGAGAAGTGGAGCCTGCGACAGGAACTCCTGGGCAAGTGATTTGCAGAAGAAACGCCCTCCGGAGAAGGGGAGAGAGGGAGGCAGGGGAGGGTGGGGAAAGCAGGACTTGGTCGCAGGTGGAGGTAGCTTCACTCTGATTCCCTGGGGGCAGCTGTGAGCTCTGAGCAGTCATGCCCAGCGCCAGGGGAAGGCTGCACCTGCCCCTTTAAGATCTGGGCTGGCAGTCTCAGCATCTACTCCACTGGTGCAGGACCTGGCATGACCACCACCCTGTTATTTTGGTCAGAAACCTAGGGATCGTCCCTGACCCCTCCCCCATTGCGTGTCCAACCCAGCAGACAGTTCTGGCCACTCTACTAAAGTATATCTATCCCTGGCCTGTTGCATCTCCCTACATTTACTACTGCCATCCTAGTCAAGCCACTGCTGTTTCTGAAGGTCAAGGAGACAGGGCAACAGTATTCCTGGAACTGCTGGAAATGCAGAGTCTCAGGTTCCCCTTCAGCCCTACTGAATCAGAACCTGTATTTTTTTACAAGATCAGCAGGGGACGCGTGGGCACATTTGAGATGAGCTGCGCTGGAGGATTTCCACGTGGAGAGAAAGGTCGTTGGAAATTATACCCGTGCTTGGGTCAGTTCACGTCTGCAGACAGAGATTTGGGAATCACTTGATATCACAAGAGTAGCCATGAAGAGTAAGAAAAATCCAAAGACTGGCTCTCAAAGAACAAGACAAACGTCATCCCATAAGGTCTTGAAAACAGCTTCAGATATTCTTAGACATTGCACCTACCAAAACCGAGTCTGTGAAATCCCAAGCATATGTTAAATCCATCTAACTATGGGAAGAGAAGGGGAAAAAAATGTAAAGGAAGCAAACTCTAAAATTAAAGTCTGTTTGGGAGGTGACAGATGTCTGGGTCCAGATAGATTTCTCGACTTGTAAAAAGTAGTTTTTTTCATCTTCATTCATACATGTTTGATGGTTGCTTCCCCTATTACTGTTTTTTTTTTTCCTCATACAGAAATCAATTTCCTTCTTTCTAAAGGTGGATTCTCTCAAGTGTTAGTTTGTATGAAGGCTTTAGAAAATATCTAACAAAGGTTTGAGTTGTGGACAGAAAAGACTCCTGAGCTTTGGCCATACAAATGAGCCTCTAGCAGTGGCCTATTGTGAATTGATTTACTGCGTTTAATACCTTTTCCACTTTTGAAAATGGACTAAGATCCTTGTTTGGAACCAACATAATTCCTCTCTCTATTATTTATTTATTTATTTATTTGGCCGCACTGCATGGCACGTGGGATCTTAGTTCCCCTACCAGGGATCAAACCCATGCCCTCTGCAGTGGAGGCACGGATTCTTAACCACTGGACCGTCAGGGAAGTCCTAATTCCTCTCTTTAGATATAAGAATAAACCATCAAGTTTCTGCTAAGGGTAAGTTAAAATATATGTTTTGATACAAGGTGTTAATTACATTTGAGTTTTAGACTCCAGGAGGAGATGGAACATTCTGTTCTAGGCATGTTGATTTAGTGGGAAAAATCAGTGCTTTGGAATCCCACAGTCTTGAGTTTGTTTCCTGGTTTTGTCACCTTCTGGCTATAGGATCTTAAGACAAGTCAGTTCAAGCCTTTGATCCATAGATTCCTCTTTAGGAAATCTACCTTGTTGTGAAGGGCTGTTGAGAAGTTTAATGGCAGTGGGTGACCTGGCACATAGTAGGTGCTCAACCAGTAAACATGTATGTTCTCCCTATAGGGCTTGGGAATGTCTTGCAGGCCCTTGACATAGCCTGTTCCTGTGTTATATGAATTTACCAGCTGACGGCACGTAGCAGGGATGATGTGAACGAAATTCATGGGTTGCATTAGAGTTTACACAGCCCTTCCAAGAGGTAATGGTCGAGCAAAAACCTTTTACTTTTATTATAGTCAATAAGTGGGAAATTGCTTCAATCTGGGAAGGAGGTTGATCTGAAAGAGCTGAGAATGGGGACGGGCTGACAGTAAAGACCAGGTCATGCGTTTTGCCCACGTGACTTTGGCAAGTAACTTAAGCTTTCAGAACCTCACTGAGAATGGGGTGACAATCATAATATACTGCCTGTGCAGATAAAATGAGCTAACAGACATAAAAGAACGGTTGTTTGTAGGAGCAAAACAATGGAAGACCCTCAAATGCCCCTCTACAGAAGAATGGATGGGATCAATTGTGGTGTTTTCCATACACTGATTGATGTGTAGGGAAAGAATAGGAAAGGAGTGGATCATGTCAACATGGACAAATCGTAACAAAGGGACAAGCAAATCGTGGGAGAAGATGAACGGGATGAGATCCTTTATTTTGCGTGCGCAGCCACATGCAAAAACAAGTAATACAATGTTTGGAGAAGAAAATCATTTGTAGTCAAACTCTGAAGGAAAATATGGGGACGATAACCCCCACTCTCTGGATAGTTGTTGCTTTGGCGTTGGAAAGGGATGAGGCTGGATGAGAACAGAGAGGGGCAAGTGGGGTTCCAATGGCTTCCAAGATGCTTATTTGAGCCGTTTTTTCATGTTATTAATTTGTGTGTCTTATTATATAACCTGTTTACATGATAGGAGCATATGTTCCATATACTTCTGGATTTTATGACATTTTATAATGTATTTACACTATAAGATTATATGTTCCACATTTTTTAATGGATTTTAGAACATTTTATAGTATGTTTATATTATATGTCCTATATATTGTTTTGAACATTTGAAATATTTCAGGATGAAGCATTAAAAAGATTACGCTAATAAATGTGACAAGCACCTTGTGAATAGCGAGCGCATTGCTCAAGTCAGCGTGTGTAACAGCCAGTAGCTGCTCTTCGTTGAGTGATTGCCAGATGCAGGCACCGTGCCAACGGCTTGACCTGCATTCTCTGACTACATCCACACACCACCACACCCCTTAGGTGCAGTTATTATCTTCATTTGACAGATGAGTAAATCGAGGCAGGTAGCCAACACACATCGACTGAGAGCTTAAGTGCCAGGTCCTGTACTGTTACACTTGCATGTTATCTTACTTCATCTTTTGGCAACCCTGGGAACTCCACTGAAAACACAACTTTGACCAGGGGTCGGCAAACTTCTTTTGCAAAGAGCCAGAGAGTAAATATTTTATGCTTTGTGGGCCATGCCATCACTGTCACGACTCTGCAGCTGGCGTACGACAGCAGCCAGAGATAATGTGTAAATGAATGACCGGGGCTATGTGTCAATAAAATCTTATTGGTGGACACTGAAGTTTGAATTTCATTTAATTTCCATGTGTCATAAAATTTCCTTTTCCTTTTGATTTTTTCCAACCATTTTAGAATGTAAAATTTTCCTTCACTCACGAGTTATTAAAAAACAGGCAGCAGGCTGGATGTGGCTCGTGGGCTGTAATTTGCCAAACTCGGCTGTAGACCATCAGTTTCATGAGGGCAGGAAACTTCCTGACCTTATTCAGCATTGTACTCAGCACACCATCAAGTGCTCAGTACACATTTGGTGGATGAAGGAGTGATACACGCTGATATCTCAAAAGTCAGATGATGGCAATGTTTTCTCTCCACTTTGGGCAACCATCTTGGACATAACTAGGGTGAGCATTTTTTCAGGGGGTGCTGTTAATAATGATGTCTGTCCTGGTCAAACCAGGGTGCATGGTGATCCCAGCGTTCCCCATCAGGGAGATGACTTATCACAGTGACAGCAGGATACCGGCTATGTCCTATATGCGTGAGTGTTACTGATTTTTCCCACAATTTCTAATTTGAAGATTTCAATGTGCAAAAGAAATGCAAGAATAATAGATTAGTACAATGAACACTCACATAATTGTCACCCTGATAGAGCCATTTTTGACATGGTGCCACATTTATGCCATCTATCTATCTGTTACCTACCTACCTACCTACCTATCTTATCTACCTACCCACTTATCTTTTCTATCTACCCACTTACCTACCTATCTTTATCTATCTATCTATCTACCTATCTGTCTCTATCATTATTTTCCCTAAGAATCAGGTACAGACATCATGACACTTCATCCTTCAGTGCTGCAGTGCCCAAGTCCTAAAAGCATCCTCATCTTTCTTCGTAATTACAATACAGTGTTCACCCTCAGGAAGTTAAACATTGACACAACACCATTGTCTAACATACAGTCAGTATTTTAATTTCCCCAGTTGTCCCCCAAATGTCTTGCTTTTCTGGGAAGCAGGATCCAATCAAAGATCACGCATGACATTTAGCAGTCCTTTTGATTCAGTCTCCCGGAATTTAGAACAGTTCCCGTCCCTCTTTCTGTCTTTCACAACATTGGTATTTGAAAAGCACAAGCCATTTGTCTGTACTAAGTCTGTCGATTTGGATTTGTTTGATTGTTTCTTGTGATTAGATTGGGGTTAAACATTTTTGGCAAAAACAATGTGGGCAACGTTGTGTCCTTCTCGGTGTGTCCCATTAAGAGGCACAAGGGTGTCATTTGTCCTGTTATTGATGATGTTAACCTTGATCACTTGGCCAAGGTGATATTGTCTAATTTCTCCCCTGAAAAGGAATCTTTCCCCTTCATAATGAACATCTGCCATTTTTTTTAACTCAAGGGAAATATCATTCAGTAGAAGAAACCACTGAAGAGTGTAAACAGGAAAAGACAAACAGGTACAAGGGGTCCTGTCTGGCAGACAGTTTGCCCAACTTCCAAGTTCTTGCAAGCTCAGTCGTAACTGAATGTAACTGGTGCATATCTCCCGGCTCCTTGCTTCGTGGCTATATGTATGCACAGCAGCACTCTTCGCCCAGCAGCTGTGGATTTATTGATTGTGTTAGCTTTCCACGATTCGGTGGTTCGGGAGGGCTGCTGGGGGCGGCAAATCTTGCCTTGGCCGTTGCATTAGTTTTCACTTCATGTAGCTAGAGAGATAGAGCACGTGGCCGGCCTCCCTTCCTCTCTATGGCCTTTCCAAGGGCAGCTGTTTGGACACGTGCCACCGTGTTCCAGGCCACCCTTTATCTCCCCTGATGATTACAGTGGTCCCCATATGGTCCCTCCAATATCTGCCCTGCTCTCTTCCTTACCCCAGTCCATTCTCCTCCAAGCAGCCCCAGTGAACTTCTCAAAATTCAAATCAGATTATTAACCCTCTCCTTTAAACTTTGCCTATTGTCTTTAGAATAAATATCTAAATACTTACTCTGGCCTACGCTGGATGGTCTGGTCCTTACCTTTCTCTCAGAACTTATTTTCTTCCACTCTTGCCTGTCCCTGGTCTCTGCACCCCAGCCACAATGGTTTTCTTTCTGTTTCACAAAAATGCTTCTGCCTCAGGGATGTTGCATATGCTTCACTGTTCTACTTGAGATCTTCTGCTTTCATTCTCCCACTAAGGTAACTACTTGTGTTGTATGCTCACTAGAGACTGGCTTAATTTCTGGTATGGCTGGATCCAGAGGCTCTAGTAAAGTCACTGGAGATTTATCTGTTGACTCATTGTTGGCTCTATTCAGGCTGTTTCTTTCCTCATGGTGACAAGATAGCTGCCAATATCTCCAAGCCTACATCATACTCCCTCAGCAAATCCTATGAAAAGAGAGTACCTCTTTCCTAATGGTTCTTATAAAAATTATGAGGTTGGCTTTAATTGGATCACCACAGCTCACATACCCATTCCTGAGTGAATCCTTATGGCCAGGGGGATGGAATACACACACTCACTGGTCAGACCTGGGTCATTCGAAGGGGGTGTGTATTGGCCTTTCCTAAACCTCATGGACTGAGAGTGGGGGTGATCCTCAAAAGAAAACGGGGTGCCATTACCAGAAGAAAGGGTGTGGGTGCTGGGCAGCAATATAAAAGGTGCTCATTACTGACTGTTGTAAGGATTTAAAGAGATCATATTTGAAGCACCCCTAGCCCATTTTTCTGGAAGATAATAAGCATTGTATAAATAAAAGCAAAAAGAAATAACAAAATGAGAGTCAGCAAGATTTGGTGTGCTATGTGGATGGGTGGGATGGAGATAAGGTACTTGGAGGCCTCAAGTCTGGAGTCTGGGTTCCTGGGAGGTTGGACAACCTTTAACTAAGAACAATGTGGGGAAGGGCTGGGTGGGTGGGAGGAGCAGCTAGTTTGCCCTGTTAGAGCTCGTGCACGCACACCCGTGTGTGTATGTGTGCGTGTGCGTGTGCACGCGCGCGCGTGTGTGTGTGAGGTGTAAGTGGCAGTCATTAGAGGCCATTAGTTTTCTTTTTTAATTGAAGTATAGTTGATTTACAAGGTTGTGCTAATTTCTGCTGGACAGCAAAGTGATTCAGTTATATACATACAGACATTCTTTTTAAAAATTATTTTCCATTACTGTTTATCGCAGAAGATTGGATATAGTTCCCTGCAGTGTACGGTAGGCCCTTGCTGTTTATCCATTCTAAATGTGATAGTTTGCATCTATTAACCCCAAACTCTCAGTCTATCCCTCTCCCTCCGCCCCACCCCCCGCCCTTGGCAACCACAAGTCTGTTCTCTACGTAGAGACCATTAGTTTCAGTTCCCTGTTTTTTCAGGTGAGGGGCACAGACCCTGTAAGACGGAAAATAATTGGTTCATCTCCCACAGCAACAAACTCCATCTCCTGGTTTCACTCCCCCAAGCCTGATGTTTTTATTTTTATTTTATTTGTTACTTTCCCTTTGTCTTGAGGGATGCTCATTTGAATTTATTTTGAAAACCAAAGGAGAATATCGCAGGCATTTTCAGTGGCGAAAAGAATTGCATGTCCTGAGGCTAACTGCTACAATGATTGCAACCTACCAGTGTTCACAAGCCCTAAGAGGGTTGCTAAAATCTTCACGTTTATAGCTGTCTTTTTCATAGGGGCAATTTGGAGAAGGTGAAAATAGTTGAAACTTCTGCAAATCATTTTGTGTAACGGCCATTGACTGCTTCTCAAGTTTTTATGAAATTTTATAAAAGCCTTCTTTTACATTTCAGGGCTTTCCATGTCCAGCGCCTGAAGATATGAACCCACTTAACAGAGCTGAACTGGGGCTCTTGGTTGTGCACGTCTAGGAGAGATTCCAGGCATCCTTATGTCCAAAGAACCTCCAGCTTGGCTGGGAATGACATCTGTATTAATTTTCCTGTGCCCTTGGGCAGGCCATCTTCATGACCTCTGTTCTCCCCTGTCATTGGAATAGTGGGTATGATGCAAAATATAATTTTAGATGATACAAGTTTGGAGCTTTAAATATCACCGGATCACCTGGTTAAAGTGTTGTACCTTGTTCAATTTTTTTTTTTTTTTCTTTTGGGCCGTGCCCCAGGGCTTACAGGATCTTAGTTCCCTGACCAGGGATCGAACCCGTGTCCCCTGCAGTGGAAGCTGGAGTCCTAACCACTGGATCGCCAGGGAATTCCCTTCCTTGTTCAATTCTATTTCAGTCTTTTCCATGAAGAAACATCCAGCTTGGTGCTAATATAGTTTTAATGCCAGGCATTGGCTAGTCTCTCTAACAAAGAAAATTTAATAACATTGCTTTTTTTTCTTTTAAAAAATTTTATCTTTTTAAATTGAGGTATAGTTGATTTACAATATTATATAAGTTTCAGGTGTACAAAATACACCCCTGCCAATGCGGGAGACACAAGTTCAATCCCTCGTCCGGGAAGATCCCACATGCCTCGGAGCAACTAAGCCCGTGCGCCACAACTACTGAGCCCATGTGCTACAACTACTGAAGCCCGTGAGCCACAACTACTGAGGCCTGCATGCCTAGAGCCTGTGCTCCGCAACAAAGAGAAGCCACCTCAATGAGAAGCCCACGCACTGCAACAAAGAGTAGCCCCCGCTCGCCGCAACTAGAGAAAGCCCATGTACAGCAACGAAGACGCAATGCAGCCAAAAATAAATTAATTAATTAAATGAATTTATAAAACAAAAATAGTGATTCACAATTTTAATTAATTAAGTAATTTATTTTTTTGCGGTACGCGGGCCTCTAACTGTTGTGGCCTCGCCCGTTGCGGAGCACAGGCTCCGGACGCGCAGGCTCAGTGGCCATGGCTCACGGGCCCAGCCGCTCCGCGGCATGTGGGATCTTCCCGGACCTGGGCATGAACCAGTGTCTGCTGCTTCAGCAGGCGGACTCTCAACCACTGCGCCAGCAGGGAAGCCCTGATTCACAATTTTTAAAGGCTATACTCCATTTATAGTTATTATAAAACATTGGCTATATTCCCTTGTGCTTTATAACATACCCCTGTAGCTTATTTATTTTATACATATTTTATACATAGTAGTTTGTACCTCTTAATCCCCTACCCCTATATTGCCCTTCCCCCCTTCCCTCTCCCCACTGGTGACCACTAGTTTGTTCTCTATATCTCTGAGTCTGTTTCTTTTTTGTCATATTCACTAGTTTGTTGTACTTTTTAGATTCCACATATAAGTGATATCATACAATATTTGTTTTTTTCTGTCTGACTTATTTTACTGAGTGCAATACCCTTCGAGTCTATCCCTGTTGTTGCAAATGGCAAAATTTCATTCTTTTTTATGGCTGAGTAGTATTCCATTGTATGAATATATATATATAATATATATAATATATTATATATATAATATATTATATATATATATAATATTTGTGTTTTCCCTTTCCCTCTGTCTGTGTAGCCAGTGAGAACTAGTTTTCCATTTATTTATAACACTAGCAACCACCACCACTAACATAGTGCTTACTAATTCCAGGAACTTTTCTAAAGATTTTACATGCATAACTCATTCAATTCTCTTAAGAGATAAGTTATTATTAGTATTCTCCACTTTAGAAAAGAGGAAATCAAATCACAGAGAGGTTGAAGCACTTGCCCAAGGTCACACAGCTAGTACGTATCAGAGGGGGGATTTGAACCCAGGAACTCCGCCTCCAGAGCCTGTGCCCTTAACCATTCTACTTTGCTGATGCATGACATAATGTTTCCTTTTAAAACGTATGTACCAAAAAAATAAAGGGGGGGGAAGTGAGAGTCAATTATATAAAATAGATAATAAAGCATGCATGACAAGGACACAGTAAAATTGTGACCATGGCTTTGAATAACTGAAACACTGAACACTCTAGAAACCTAGAATTCTGTAAACGAGGAAAATGCCTGCATTAGGGAAGTAAGCCAGTTGGGGCCTCCTGAGTATATTCTAAGCCACAGCACAGGTAGCTCACAAAAATTGCTTGTAGAAAATGAGAAATGTCTTCCTTTCATAGCCACGGAGCCTGGTGGTGTCCACTAAGGGTGTCAGGCATGCCGGACCCCTTCAATGTGACCTTGCTCAAGGCTGAGGTCTAGCGTCCTTTCGTGGAGGTGCCAGCCGCCTCTGGAAGGACCTTCATGTGGCAGCTGGTTCAATGTACTGTCTGTGGAATGAGTGTGAGGTGTGCCGGCTGACCTTCGGAAAAGTAATTAATGGGCCTTAATTATTCACGTCCTCTTGGGTGGCAGAGATGGGATGGAGGGGTCTGCACACAGCACCCGAGACAGCTGTGGGCAGAGCTCCTCACCTTCTATGTCATCCCATCTTCCTCTGTTTTGTTTGTTTGTTTTTAAAGACATTTATTTATTTGGCTACATTGGGTCTTTCGTTGCTGCACGGGCTTTCTCTAGCTGCAGCGAGCAGGGGCTGCTCTTCGTGCGCGGGCTTCTCATTGCGGTGGCTTCTCTTATTGTGGAGCACTGCCTCTAGGCGCGCTGACTTCAGTAGTTGCAGCATGTAGGCTCAGTAGTTGTGGTGCCCGAGCCTTAGCTGCTCTGCGGCATGCAAGATCTTCCCGGACCAGGGCTCGAACCCGTGTCCCCTGTGTTTGCAGGTGGATTTTTACCCCTGTCTCCGTCTGTTTTGCAAACAAACCCTAACACTGACCTTACTCTAACTAACCTCAACCCGAATCCTCCGCTTCTCCCCTGTATCTGCTCGTTTATCGGCTCATTCCCTTTCCAGATTTACTCAGGTATAATTGACAAATAGAAATTGCATATATTTAAGGTCTACACCGTGATGACTTGATATACATATACATTATGAAATGATGACCAAAGTCAAGTTAATTAATGCATTCGTCACCTCACACAGTTAACCATTTTCATCCACTCATTTATTCACTTACTCGTTCATTTATTTTTTTCTCCTGTATTTATTGAGCACCTACTATATCAGCTAGGGTTTCAGCAGGAAAGAGAAGGCACACTTTAACTGGGTAATTGAGCAGAGTTTGGTAAAAAAGACTATGTACAATGATGTGGGTGTGGTCAAGGGAATTAAAGGGCATATTGAGGCACTGAAGGGCTAGCAGAGAAAGGAGCGTTACCACCTCTCAGGCAAAGAGAGGGAGTGCAGTTGGGAGGACCCAGCGACAGGTGGCGCTGTGGAGGAGGGGTCGCTGATAGAAGCAGGAGGTAGGGGTGGTTGTCAGAGCAGGGAGGGGCCAGAAGGAAGCACCCAGATCTCTTCCTCCTCCTGCCTTCCTGGCACATCCTAGATCACTTCTTATTGCCTCTCAAACTTGCAGATGGAGTGTCAAATTTTCATGTATCAGCACATATATGCTGTTACAGTAAAGGGGAAACTAAAATATTTCTTTTACCTAATGCCCCTTTGAGAGGGAAAGAACAAAAGGCAGATCGAGAGGTCCTTGTCTTAGAAGCAGATGAAGAATGAACATTTTTCTTTGTGGAAATAATGCTCTTCCTAAAGCTTTAATGTGCAAACGATGTGTGACTGTGACAAAAGAATACTATCTAAGACATTGTTAGGAAACAAACCTATCTGATTTTGCTCTATATTATGCCTGTAAGACAGAACAAACTCACTGTACTCACTGTAACTCACATTGAGGCTCAGAGAGGGCAAGCAGCTTGCTCAAGGACACACAGTATGTTTGTCAACGCAATTCTGGAGCTGAACCTCAGGTCTCCTGCTTCCTCATGGTGTGCTTGTTCCATTTTGTCATCATCTGTGAAACTGTCTTCATTTGCTGCCTCTCTCTGGGGACAAGCCCAAGTCCTCACAGTCCCTGGAAGAAAGTGCAGTGTTGTTATTTAATCTCCTCAGCTGCATTTCATCTTTTCCAAGTGTTAACGGCATTTCCCATGATGCAACGCTCCAAACAAATGCTGGGTTTTCTTCTTGGCCCTTTGCCAACTCAGAGAGTTCACAACATGGTGATTTTGTCATCTATCCCTGAATGAAAAATTTCATTCTAGCTGCCTCTGCCACAGGCAGCTTGGTCAGATCAGAACCTGTCACCTCGCCTCCCTCCTTTGGTGCCACACCCCAACTTTCCCATTTGTGAGGGATGCCATCATATACTCAGGCTCCCAGGCTGTCAAACCTCAGACTGGTCTTTTAATCTTTTCTCTTTTATTCCCTTTAACCAAGTCATTATGAACTCCTTTGCTTTTTGCTAAGCAGTATAGACTAGCAGTTTAAAAAAAAAGTGCATGGCGGTGGGGAAATGTTGGCATCAGACAGATCTGGGTTCAAATCTTGGCTCTACTATTTGTCTATGTTTTACCTATGAGACGTTGGGCAGGTTCCATAACCTCATCAAGCCTCAGTTCCATGTGCCACCCAGATCCCCATTCAATGGAGGGCTTGTTGCCCTCACTGCTGGGGGGTGCTGACAGCCGATGGCCCTCAGCTGTTAATCCCTTCAAGGATCCCTCAGCTGCAGAGCCACCTTGCTCTTTTCCCTTCCCGGACCAGCCCACAGATCAAGGTGGAGTATGAAGGCCTGGCCATCTAGACCCAACTCTGAACATCACCAAGAAAGGAAGGAAGGAAGAGAGGGAGGGAGGGAGGGAGGGAAAGAAATAGATAGAGAAAGAAAGAAAGAAAGAGAGAGAGAGAGAGAAAGGAAGGAAGGAAGGAAGGAAGAAAGAAAGAAAGAAAGAAAGAAAGGAAAGACAGAAAGAAAGAAAGAAAGAAAAGAAAGGAAGGAGGAAAGAAAGAAAGGAAGGAAGAAAGGAGGAAAGAAAGAAAAAAAGGAGACCCTTTGCCTCTCAGGCAAAGGAATGGGGTTCTTATTTAGGGTACTGGCGTCCACAGTAATAATAATGGAGCTTGGTCTCTGTTTTACCAAACATTTTGTCCTTTCCCCATTTATCCTGAAAGCTAACTTTTTTTCAGGTTGTCTCATTTTTACAAGACACCCTGCTGGGAGGGAATTCCAACATCTGAGGCGTGCATTTCCTGTGATTTGCAGGGTAATGACTCAGATTTTTGCATATTTTTAGGAGAGAGTAATACACAAGCAAACCTAATGTACAAAGACCCATCCCACTGTGGACCATTCCAGGCTTTAGTTCCCTCTAGCTGCTCTTCTAGGGTCCTGATTATCGTGCTTTCTCCCTCCTGCTGCTCCACAGAGTGGCCTGCCCCTGCCACCCAACAAGTTCATCCAGTTGAGAGGATGATATTTACATGAGTTGAATAATAATTTTGCATAATAGAGGCTCTCATTTAAATGATGTAAATTTCCTCCTGTCCTCTGTCTAGATTATTATTCATCCATTCAGTGAGATCACTTTTAAGGGATGTGATAGAAATATTTACAAAAGACAGAGAATCGAGTGCGGAGGCTTTGATGATTTCTAGCAAAAAATGAAAAAAAAATGGTTTTGCTTTGTTTTGTTTGATACATTTGAGGGCGGAGGCTGCAGCTGAAGGCATAACCTTTTTATGAGACTCAGTGGATCTTAACACACTATTTGCCCTGAGTCAGTTGGTGGGTAGTGGGGAAATTGGGGATGGAGGATCCATCTTGGTCTCTGGATACCTCTTGTGAGATGTACCTAAGGATTCCCTCCTACCCTCCCCTTCTTCCCTCTCTGTACCTTCTATGTCTTCTGTGGATGCAGACCTGGTGAGTATTTACCTCCTATTCTAATGGAAGGAACAATGAATTTGGGGTTGGGCATACCTGGTGTATATCTGTCCAGGTTCTTTGGTTGTAAACAACAGAAACCAACTCGGGCTCAGTTAAGTCAAAGGCATTAATCAGAAAGCTCAGGATGTAGACTGGGGGAGAGGGGACATCCAGTCGGCCCAGCATGGGTTCCATGCTCACTTCTTGGCTTGGGGTGATGGAGGCGCCCCTAACATTTGCAGGCCCCAAGGCAAGAGTGCAAAGGGAGGCCCATATATCATTTATTTGTGTATTTGAAAATTATACATCAGGCAAATAAACTTAAAAAAAATGTGAACTATCTTTATACCTTGGCACAAATATGGGTTTGAATTTAGAATCTTGGATTCCTGAGAGTCATGGGCCCGAATGTGATGACTCAGGAAGAGCTTATGGCCCACTCTCCCTTCTCTCCTAAACTTTGGCTCTGTCCCCGTACCCCAAGGGGCCTCAGGTAGATCCCCAGTCCATTGGATGCGTGGACTGTTTTCTACCCCCAACAAACAGCTTTCCCTTGGCCCAGGCAGGTGATGTCAGTGGAAGCAACGGCCTTCTCGGTCCACCTTTCGTGTCCTCACTCTTGACCAGTCAGGGTCCCATCAGGAAACAGCTGGCAGACCCTCATCAGGATAAGGGTTTAATAAAGGGACTATTTGTAAAGGTTCAGGCAGGCTGTAGGAAGCCAGGATGGATAGCGCAGAACGTCAGGGCTAGTATAGTAGAGCTGTAACCACTCCTGCATCCAAAAGACTGGGGAGGGAGTGGTTCTGGAATCTGGGATGGAAAGGACCACATGGGCAGGAGTTGTGGCCTTCAGAGGAGGGTTACAGTCAGTCTTAGTGACCCCACAGGGAGAAAGCCAGTAAAATAAATAATACAATCACATGCTCTTTCTGCCTTCTGATCTCCTGTTGGCACCTCCCATTGGCCACACCCAACTGAAATCCAGAGGGCACAGGATCCCATTGGTGCCACCCACAGGCTCAGC
The DNA here is from genome assembly GCF_949774975.1 of Lagenorhynchus albirostris. Classification (NCBI taxonomy): domain Eukaryota; kingdom Metazoa; phylum Chordata; class Mammalia; order Artiodactyla; family Delphinidae; genus Lagenorhynchus; species Lagenorhynchus albirostris. The sequence continues at coordinate 73,083,379 of NC_083108.1, forward strand.
CTCTGGAGTGTGACACACGTGAGTACAAACAATAACCTAGGCATGATGGTGGATGTTGATGGCTTCCTGCTCTTAGTGCTGGGAAGCAATGGGGGGTGGTGGGATGTGGGGCAAAGAGGAGTGTGCAGACCCCTTTTGAAGACGGGAGCTGCAACCCAGCTCTGGCCAATTATCACCCTCAGGGGTGTGGGCTAGTATTGCCAGGTGCTCTGAGTTTTGACAGCAGCAGGTAATCCAGATTTTGAAAATATGACATTTAAAGATTTAAATGCATTGGCGACTAATTTAAAAAAGATTTTAAAGCACAGTGCAGGCGATATGGGGATACATGTATATGCATAGCTGATTCACTTTGTTATAAAGCAGAAACTAACACACCATTGTAAAGCAATTATACTCTAATAAAGATGTTTTTTTTAAAAAAAATAAAGCACAGTGCAGGCCCAATAAATCCCATTCACAAACCAGATTTGGCCTGAAGCTGCTCTAAACAGAAACTAATTTGAGGCTTTTGTCTCCAGTCCAAATCCCCAGGAGAGAGAGACTCTGACCTATTTTGGTTCAGTTGTCCCTTGCTTGGTCCAATCAACCACGGCTGGGGAGGGGTCATGTCCCCACTGCCCACTCAGCTAGGGACAGAAGAGTCTGTCTGAGAGCTGGGCAAGTTCCCTTGAGGGCAGTAATGATTTGTGGATCTACTGCAAGGATTTACTCCTGAATGATCAGGAGGTATGTATTTGTTTCTTTTTGTAGCTGTAACAAATGATCAGAAACTTAGTGGCTTAAAAATCACAGATTTATTATTTCACAGTGCTGGAGGCCAAAAGTCCAAAATGGGCTACAATCGAAGTGTCAGCAAGGCTGTGTTCCTTTCTGGAGCTGTAGGGGAGAATCCATTTCCTTGCCTTTTCCAGCTTTTTGGAGGACAGCTGCATTCCCTGGCTCATGGCTCCTTCCTCTGCCTTCAAAGCCAGTGGTGGCTGGTTGAGTCTTTCTCATGTCACATCACTGACACTGACTCTCCTGCCCTCTTCTTCCACATGTAAAGGACCCTTGTGATTACATTGGGTGCCCCCAGATAATCGAGGAGAATCTCTTTATTTTAAGGTCACCTGGTTTGCAAACTTAATTCCGTCTGTAACTTTAATTCCCTTGTCATGTGAAGTAACATATTCACAGGTTCCAGGGATTAGGATGTGGACATTTTAGGGGGTCTATTTTTCTGCATATCACAAGGTGGTATCTGCACTTTGCTGGTCATCTGTAAAATGGGGATAATTTTGCCTCCTTCATGGGTTGTGAAAGGGTTCAGATGAGAGAACACCTAGCTCATTCCTTGGAAGATAGTAGGCACCCATGTTGGTCCCTTTCCCTTCCCCTTCTTGAGCTATTAGCTTTAATCTGGATAAGCCTCAGTTTCTTCATCTGTTAAATGGCAAAGATATACCAGTCCCACCTACCTCGAAGGGTTGTTCCCTCATTCATTCATTCACCCACTCATTCAGTATTTATTGAGGGCCTACTATGTGCCAGTCACTGTGATAGGTGCTGGGACAGAGCAACAAATAAGGCAGACATGAGGTTTATTTGCAGGTGGAGGAGAAAATATTAAATAAGGAAATAGATAATCATAATTTCATATAGTAATAGGAGAAAGAAGACAAATAAAATATGATAAAGGAACAAAGAATAAAGGAGACAGTGGGGGGGCACGGGATGCTATTTTAAATACAGAGATCAGAAAATAACATGTCTGAGCGACATGTGAAATGACAGAATGTTTGTTGATTGACTTCATGACATTATGCTGATTTCCAGCTTGATTATGGCAGAAGTGGATAAGCTGTTTTTTTTCTTTTTAAATTTATTTATTTATTTTTGGCTGCGTTGGGTCTTCGTTGCTGCATGCAGGCTTTCTCTAGTTGTGGAGAGTGGGGGCTTCTCTTTGTTGCGGTGTGTGGGCTTCTCATTGTGGTGGCTTCTCTTGTTGCAGAGCATGGACTCTAGGCACGTGGGCTTCAGTAGTAGTGGCTCGTGGTCTCTAGAGTGCAAGCTCAGTAGTTGCGGCGCACGGGCTTAGTTGCTCCGTGGCATGTGGGATCTTCCCCGCCCAGGGCTCAAACCCGTGTCTCCTGCATTGGCAGGCAGATTCTTAACCACTGAGCCACCAGGGAAACCAGATAAACTGATTGTGCTGATCTGTGCGAATTACATAGATTTCTTCCATAAACATTTTAAGGTTTTCTGGCTTCCTTTTTCTGTGCTGAATTTTACCATTTTTTAAAGAAGTGACCCAAAGGGCAGATTCATCCATCCTCTTAGAATGGCATGGACATTTCTCTGAATTAGCTCATGTTCCTTCTGGAGGGCTCTTAAAGCAGCAGAAAGAGAGACCCTGACAGCCCGGTCCATGCTCTGTCTGTGACCTGCCCTCCATGCTCAGCTGCTGGGACCCTCGACAGTCTCATTAATGTTGGAAAAGCACTTTGGGTTCCCAGCTGAAAGATACCAAGAAAGGCAGGGCTTAATTATTTTGTTTTTCCCACATCTTCAGTGTGCAGAAAGGCCATCAGAGGCAGCCAGAAACTTCTCCATCGAGAATAAGAGGCTGCAGTTAATGGAGGGAGGAGAGGAGACTGGCAGAGGCAGAGAGAGAGGTGGAGCCCAGAAAAAGTATTTCCCGGCCTCTCGCTGAGGACAGATGGGTCAGGTGCTGGTCAGTCCCCTCCCTCCTATGCCTGTGACCCATCACGTTTCTAGGCTGCCGGTGACATCAGCTTCTTAGGGTCCATTCTGGTCAGACCCATTTCCCTTTTCCATATCAGAACATGGCTCTGTGACCCCACCCCCCCACCCCAGGGGTCTCTAAGTCTTTCTGGGGCGGTCAGTGTAGCCACGAGAAGATGGACACTGGCTGGAGTAGATGATAATAATAGCTTTGAGTTACTGTGCACCATCTCCCTCACTGACTTCCCACCACAGCCCCCCATGGGAATGATTATCCCCATTTTACAGATGCGGAAACTGAGGCTCAGAGAGGATGAGTGATATGCCTAAGAGAGTGGATGAGCTGGGATTTGAACTCAGCTCTATCTGGATTCAGCATAATCTGTTGGCTCTACTTGCAAAATAAATACCTGCCCACTTTTTCCCAACCCCACTGCTATCACCTGGTCCAGCCACTATCACATCTCAGTAGCCTCTGCCCTGGTCTCCTGATTATGTCCTCCCCACCACCTTCTACCCTCCAGTCTGTTCTCATCCCTGCAGCCCCTGGGACACTAAGTCCTCCTCTGCTCAAAACTCTTCTATGGCTCCCATCTTACCACAGTAAAAGCCCAAAGCCTCACCCTGGCTGACAAGCCCCCTATGTTCCTTCTTTGTCCTCATCTCCTGCTCTTTATCCCTTTGTTCACTGTATTTCTTTTTTTTTTTTTTTTTTTTTTGCTGTACACGGGCCTCTCACTGTTGTGACCTCTCCCGTTGCAGAGCACAGGCTCTGGATGCGCAGGCTCAGTGGCCATGGCTCATGGCCCCAGCTGTTCCATGCATGTGGGATCTTCCTGGACCGGGGCATGAACCCGTGTCCCCTGCATCGGCAGGCGGATTCTCAACCACTGTGCAACCAGGGAAGCCCAGTTCATTGTATTTCAATCACACAGGCCCTCTTGCTCTTCCTTAATTATACCAGGCACACTCCTACCTCAGGGCCTTTGCACAGGCTGTTCCCTCTGCCTAGAATACTCTTCCTCAAATAGCCACCTAGGTTTATTTCAAATCTGTGCCCAAAAGTCACCTCACTGACCTTTTTCTGACAACCCTTTTAAAAATTGCAAGTTTTTCCCCACTACCCCTGATTTCTCCCTCTTTCCTTATTTTTCTTCCTGGTAGTTCTCATTATCTAACACACTCTATCTCTTATTTATTTTTGTCTGTTGTTCACCCTTCCCCTCTAAAACGTCAGCTCCATGAAAGCAAGGTGTTTTTTCTGTTATGCTCTCTGCTCCCTCCCCAGCATCAAGAACAGTGTCTGTCACACAGTAGGTGCTCAATAAATATTTGTTGAATGAACGACTCCAAAGCTATCATTCTGTCCACCACACATACTGCTTCCCTAGACTGGCTTCCTGTCTGTAAGAATTCCACATCCTTCCAATACTTGCTATAGTCGGACATTTCAGTTTTCTCCAATGCTTGGGTATAAAATAGTATCTCACTGTGGTTTTCCCGTGCATTTCTTGATATGCCTGGGAACTCAGGTGTCAACATGTCTGAGGAGCAGTGGAGCTGTGTCCCCCACCTCGGTCAAGTCCAGACCTCCAGAGTAGACCATCTCTCAGGATTTCTTTCTTTCTTTTTTTTTTAAGAAAGAAATGGAAAATTTTATTTAAGCCAAATTAGAGGATCATAACCTGGGAAGAGCATCTCAGAAAGCTCTAAGAACTGTTCCCGGGATTTCTTGACAAAATGGGAAATGGGTCTTTGTTTTGGATTATAATAAGACAAGTGACTTATGTAAAACAAAAGTCAGCATCTGCTCTGCACACCGGCTTTAATATTTAGGGATAATTTAAACCCAAGGAAAAGGCAGAGTTATTAATAACAGTTGAGGGGAAGTGTGAAGAGAGAGTATGTAAATCTTCAATTGAAAAAGCTACTGTAGTTAGCGTCCAAAATAAGACCCTGCTTAGCATGCCGTTCTGCTCATTTGCAAATTAAGAGATGTATTGTTTTAAAAATAATTGTCTAATTTTGCATGTTTGGGAGGTGGCTCTCCACTGGCTTAAAAATCTTTATTTATTTGCAATGTTCTGAATATAGTTTAATCTCCAGCGCTAAGCTAAGCATTTGCTGCTTTATGTACTCTCAAATGCTCACCGAGGCAAAGCGGGTATCTATCGCTAGAGGAATGATGTCTGGGGGCCCCGGAAGTTATATTTTGGGGCAGAGCACGGATCTTAGCAACAACTGAGTCCAGTTTTCCTCATTTTACATGTAAGGAAATGGAGGCTCAGAGAGGTTAAGGGACTTGTCAAAGGCCACACAGCAAATCAGTGGCAGAAATGGGATTAGAATGCAAGCCCCTTCCAGCCTCAGCCGTTGTATTTTCCACTAAGATTGTGTGTTCCACACTTCAGTCACATTTTTAACATATCCATGTACCCTCTGTACTATTTTCACTTAATGTTTTTCCCTTTAAATCAATTCACTTTTAAAAATGTAAAGGTGTTTATTTAAAAGGAAATCACTGAACAAGTGTAAATGGAAAATCTTATTACCCAAAAAAATAGAAAATAAATGACAATTAAAACAAGACAAGCAAAATCATGTTATAAAGCTCTAGTAAGGCAACTGTGATTGATAGGACAGCAACTCATGTAAAACAAAAGTCAGCATCTGCTCTGCCCATCAGGTTTAGTATTTAGGGATATTAGGGGCTACTCAGAACTCTAGGCTGAGACCCCCCTCTCTCTTTGTTAAAAAGAGGCAATAGCAAGTGTGAGAGTGGCGTACAGAACCTGTGGTACCAATCCGAGACTTTCTCCTTGTCATGCTCAGGATTGGAAGGGAATGGAAAAGGGATGAATTTCTGCCAAGGTGATTATGTACCATGTAAAATCATCTCAGGCACCACCACAGTTCTCACTTTAGATAAATGTGGGCTGTGAGAGCTTCTCTCTCTTCACTTCTTTCTCTCCCCACTTTGCAGCGAGATGAGGCCCAGTAGCAGACGTTGTAATAGGGACAGGGTGGGCACTCAGCCGTTAGCTTGCCACGGTTACCGCGAGACCATGACCATTACCGCGAGACCATGATCATTACCGCGAGACCTCTGGCACGAGAGCTGCAGAGCAGCGGTTGGAGGTCTCCCTCAGCCGACGGTCGGCCTAGCCGGTGGTGGTCCTTGCGGCGGGTAGAGTGCGGTAAGAGGTAGATGGCGGCCTCCTCCCCGTGGCTCTCCAGGCTCTCCGGCCTCAGGGCTGGCGGGTGAGCTGGGGGCCCTGGGAAAGGCTAAGGGCTGTGTCCAGCAGAGCTCCAGAGCCCTCGCCACAGCCGCCCTTTGTTTGGGCTCAGGCCTTGAGGCAGCAGTGGACCTCTCCCCCATCCCCGCCTCTGCAGCCTAATGGCGGCGGCAGCGGTCTCCGTGGGGCGCAGTCTGTGGAGTCCTCAGGAACCGGGGTATACGGACACTGCCATTAAGGTAACAGCTTCAACCAACTTCGGTCTTTCTGTTCAAATTTCAAAAACTGGTCCAGCTTAGATCAGTTGTCTACCCCTAGGAGGTGGTCAGAGGTCAGGGTTAAGTTGCAAGGACTTGCACATCATTACTTCAGGTCCACCTCTGTGGTTGTGTTGCAGGAAGGGGGACCCCTTGCAGGGCCGGAGAGTGGGCTCTTGTCTAACACTCGGAAATGAATTGTCTGAGGAGACACGTGTGCTGACAAAGCAAGAGACTTTATTGGGAAGAGGCGCCCAGGCACAGAGCAGCAGGGTGAGGGAACCCAGGAGAACTGCTCTGCCACGTGGCTTGCAGTCTCGGGTTTAATGGTGATGGGGTTAGTTTCCGGGTCGTCTCTGGACAGTCATTCTGACTCAGGGTCCTTCCTGGTGGTGTGCACATCGCTCAGCCAGGATGGATTCCAGCGAGAAGGATTCTGGGGGGTTGGTAGGACATATGGACTGGCGTCTCCTCCCTCCTTTTGACCTTTCCCGAATTCTTCCACTTGGTGGTAGCTTGTTGGTTCCATGTTCCTCACCGGGACCTCCTGTTGTAAGATAACTTATGCAAGTGGTTACTATCAGGCCTGGCCAGGGTGGGCACTTTTGGTCAGTGGTTCCTCTAACAGTTGGGGCTATTCTCAGAGAAGGGCAATTGGGGTGAGCTGGGAAATAACCCAGCTGGTATTTGCTACAACATGTATTCATATTGATCCTATACAAATGACTCTATTCAGTTTAAATGAAAAGCCTGAGGGCCAGCTGGGTCCTGGGCGCCTGGCTCCCTCAGTGATAACAGCTGGGCAGGATCTGGGGACCTGCCCCTGGGGGCGCCACCCGCTGAGATCTGTCTCTTCAGCTGGGCCTGGGCACTGGTAGGAAGACTGAGACTGGGTGCTGGACTAATGCCCCCGGGCAGGGTAACCAGCTGGTGCAGGGACCCCCTCCTCTTAGCCAGGCCCTGGACCTCAGAGGGCGAAAGTTGAGCCTCAGGCCTTGCCTTCTCTAGTCAGAACAGAATAACTTTTGTTTTGGTGGAGGTTTACAGGAATTTCATGACCTGACTGTGCCCTGACCTCAAGAACAAAGGGTCTGACACCAAGAAGTTTGTAACAATTCACATTCCCACCAGCAGTGCAAGAGTGTTCCCTTTTCTCCACATCCTCTCCAGCGTTTATTGTTTCTAGATTTTTGGTAGTGTATATATGTCCATGCCACTCTCTCGCTTTGTCACAGCTTACCCTTCCCCCTCCCCATATCCTCAAGTCCATTTTCTAGTAGGTCTGTGTCTTTATTCCTGTCTTACCCCTAGGTTCTTCATGACAGTTTTTTCCCTTAAATTCCATATATATGTGTTAGCATATGGTATTTGTCTTTCTCTTTCTGACTTACTTCACTCTGTGTGACAGACTCTAGGTCCATCCACCTCATTACAAATAGCTCAATTTCATTTCTTTTTATGGCTGAGTAATATTCTATTGTATATATGTGCCACATCTTCTTTATCCATTCATCCGATGATGGACACTTAGGTTGTTTCCATCTCCGGGCTATTGTAAATAGAGCTGCAATGAACATTTTGGTAGGTGACTCTTTTTGAATTATGGTTTTCTCAGGGTATATGCCCAGTAGTGGGATTGCTGGGTCATATGGTAGTTCTGTTTGTAGTTTTTTAAGGAACCTCCACAAAGCAAGAGAGTGGCATGGACATATATACACTACCAAACGTAAAATAGATAGCTAGTGGGAAGCAGCCGCATAGCACAGGGAGGTCAGCTCCGTGCTTTTTGACCACCTAGAGGGGTGGGATAGGGAGGGTGGGAGGGAGGGAGACGCAAGAGGGAAGAGATATGAGAACATATGTATATGTATAACTGATTCACTTTGTTATAAAGCAGAAATTAACACACCATTGTAAAGCAATTATACTCCAATAAAGACCTAAAAAAAAAAAAAAAGAAGTTTGTAACAACTAACCACGCCCCTCCCTCACCTTTCCTATAAAAGGGCTTTGCTGAAAGCTTTCAGGGCGTTCGGGGTTTTTAAGGCATGAGCCACCCATCTCCTTGCATGGCTCTGAAATAAACGTTCTCTGCTCCAAACTCCAACGTTTTGGTATTGTTTGGCCTCACTGTTTGTTGGGCACACAAACTTGTGTTCGGTAACAGTAGATGAGGTATAAGGGGAAGCGTCAGGTAGAAGCTTTCAGGAACCTTCTTAAAAAGACAACCATTTGGACCCTTTGCTTTTATTTCTTCATCTTTTCCTTTTCCCGTTGGTTGGAATTTGGTTGTGATCACTGGAATTAGGCAGCCATAATGGACAATGAAGTGACCATGAGAGTGGAGTCTAGTGGAGCAACAAGATGAGCCTGGCCTCTTGAGCCTCTGGATTTAGTGCTTGATTAATTGATTGATTTGTAAAAGAGAAATGAGCTCCCATCTTGTTAAAGTTCCTGTTATGTTGGGTCTTTGCTGTTCATAGTCAAAGTTCATTCTAATACAGAAGGAGAATGAGCGAACTCTGGATTACTAACTAGACGACCTGGATTCTAGTCCCATTTCTTCAATTCGTATTCCATGCAAATTTGGGAGTGAAAAACTAGGCTCTACTTTACAATCCTCAGCATTCATTTTAAGCTTCCAATGGGCTTCACCCCTTGGGAACTCTCAGTTCTGCTCAGAAGTGCTGGGTATTTCTATTCTGAGGCAGTGATGTGGGCAGGGTACCCAGGGAAGGAGCAGGGTGGAGACTGGTTCCTTCCTGAGTCTATCTTAGATGTCACCCTGTTGAGTAGGCGATTGAGGTAAAATTGGGACCTGGGGGTGTGAGAGCATTCTGTGGTAGAGGGATAGCAGTCCTTGATAGCTGCTAAAAGGCATCACAGGGAGCATGTCTGTCCTTGAACTGCCTTATCTTTTTCCTTCTGAACCACACCAAGCATGTATCCATAAATGCACAAACAGCCCATTCCTCTCTTCCCCTCATAACATCCTCAGCAGCTGCACAGTTGTTATGTATTTTAAAAAAAGCATTTAAAACCTCCCAGAATTTAGCAACAATCACCATGGATACTCATCACTGAAATCCTTTGTTACCATGGCAACATTCCACCCTTTAACCCCACCCCCCACCTCACCCCCATCCTGCCTGTTTACCCTGAAACTGACACATTGGTTATGGTGAATGATAGGAAAAAAATTTGAGAGGAACTTCACTTCCAAGGTCATAGAAGCATGAAATATCTTGCCAGAAAGTAGGTATTTTTCCATTATTGTAATAAGTATGTTTCATTCTATTTCATCACGGATAAATGACTACTGTTGTGCAGGGGAGAGGAAGATCAGTGATGAATTAAAGCTGAAACGATCCCTTTGTCATATCCTGTAGGTGATTTTTAATAGCTGTTCTTGCTATATTGAAAATGTGGTCAGTAGCCATCCTGGAGTATTAAACCATTGATACCATTTGACCCATTTCTTGCAGTTTTCAAAAATACTCCAAGACAACCCTTTAGAAGGAGCAAACAATCTTTCCAAAGCTCTCACAGCAGCCTTTATGGAATGGTAAGAAAGGAGAAACAACCCCATGCCTGATGTTCGGGGAGTGGTTCTGCTAAGCAATCAGAGTGTGAAGCAGCGTGATCTTTTGTACCATTTATGAATGACACATAGGCTATGGCTGTATATACATTTGCTGGTTCAGAGAAATAATGTTGAGCAAATGGAGCAAAATACAGTTGATCCCATGATTATAGGCAAGTGCTCTGAGAATGTTCGTATGCTCCCTAAACAACACTGGGGAGAATTTGGAGATTCTGAGCTCCCTTTGTGTCAGCGACCTTTTTAAGAAACTGAGTATGCCTTGGGCCATCTCCCCAGAAAAATCCTCAGACACACAACATTTTACATGTAATTCTAGGAGACTCGTTGGTCCCTTGATGTCCATCAAGGGTCACCCCCCCGCCCCACAAAGGTCCATCACCTCCCGGTTTAGAGCATCATGTTCATTTAGTTCAATCCTGGCCATTAAGTTATTTAATTCCATTAAAAAGCCAAAACCCAAACTAAAACATGTTCGGAGATTTTGGATATACTACTTACTGCTCTCTGGTCCCCCCACTAGAATGTAAGATCCATGAAGGCAAGGGTTTTTCAAGGTCCTGTTTACTGTCTGTATCTCCAGTACCTAGGACAGTGTCTGTTCTGGGAATACTACTCAGTAGTTCTTGAAATTATTTAACAGTATGTTCAAATGCAAAGTGTTATTATTAGAATCATGACTTTGTATGGGAAGCATCCATGTTATTGCATGTTGTTGTAAACTATTCATTTACATTGCTGTACAGTGTACGATATTCCATTGTGTAAATATACCACAGTTTGTTCAGTCATACTACTATTGGTGGGCATTTGGGTTGTTTCCAGTTTCTTTGTTTTGATTTTTTGTTATTATGAATAGCACAACCTTGAACACTCTAGCGCATGTCTTTTAGTGAACAAATGAATGCATTTCTCTTTGGAATATGCCTAGAAATGGAATTGCTAGATTACAGTGTATATGTACATTTAGTCCTAATAGATATTGCCAGACAGTTTTCCAAACTGGTTGTACCAGTTTGCACTCCTGTTCAGGTAACTCTGCATGTCTCTCCATCTCTAAGTCTATTGCATCATTCCATGGCCCTGTATTCCCTGTAAAGCTGCTTGTGGACATAATCACCGCTTTTTCTGATCCCCTCAGTGCAGTTTCTTTCTTTGTTTTGAACAGTTTCATCTCCGCCCATATGATTTAGCTCTTGAGAAAGCTCTTCTTTCTCTCCCAGTTCCCTTGAAATCGATGCTAATGTTTGTTGAATACGTGAGTGACTGATTCAAATCTTCTGGAACAAATCCCAAATGTTTGCTCTCCCATGTTTATTTTTGGACCATGTGTTAAGAAGAAAACTCTGAGCCATTTGAAAATACTGAATTAAAAGCACATTGCCAGCTGAAAATGACCGCATCGCTCTAACACTCAGATTATGCCATAATTGCTGCCAATCAGGAAAAAGATCTGCCCCTGGTATAGTAGGACCAAAGGTAATTTCTGGAATCTGCTTCCAGAATTGGGTTGGGATGTCACATGGAATTCCAGTAACCTGCCAAGGTGAGCTGTGAGGTTTGTTTCTATTATCTGTTATTTCCCAGAGGTTAAATGTTTCACTCATTGTGGGCCCCAGCAGGCTTTGATCTTGTCTTCAGAGAACATGGGAGTGGGAGGAAAAACACAGAACCATACCGAGTGCCTAGCATAGGAGAGGCCCCAGGTTAGGTGCAGTCTCCTTAATTTAATCCAATTCCACAATAATACCAACATCCTCTTCTCCAGTCCCCTCTCAGAGAATAGCATCTTCATTCACCTAGTTGACAAAGCCAGAAACTTAGGAGCTATCCTTGATGGCCCTCTCTCTCTCATCCCCATATCCAGTCCATCACCAAACCCTGTAGTTCCTACTTCTGAATATATCTCAAACCTTCCCACTCACTCCACCCCCACTGCCACCATCCTGGTCCAAACTACGGCCATCTCCTGCTGGAACCATTGCCAGCAGGATCCGAGCTGCACTTGTGCTTCCACTCCTGTCGCCTACAGCCTATTCTCATCCCAAAGACCAGAGTGAGCCTTGAAACTCACTCTGCTTAAAATCCTTCAGTAGGGCTTCCCTGGTGGCGCAGTGGTTGGGAGTCCGCCTGCCGATGCAGGGGACATGGATTCGTGCCCTGGTCTGGGAAGATCCCACATGCCGCGGAGCGGCTGGGCCCATGAGCCATGGCTGCTGAGCGTGCGCGTCCGGAGCCTGTGCTCCGCAACGGGAGAGACCACAACAGTGAGAGGCCTGCGTACTGCAAAAAAAAAAAAAAAAAAAAAAAAAATCCTTCAGTGAGTCCCTGTAGCAGATGTCGTGGGTGCCCTGCTCATATCTGCTTGGCACACTCCATTTTTGGGCATGCAGACCTGAGAGCTTCCAGCAGCCGCACCTAAGATTTGTAGGTGAGGGCTTTATCTGGCTATATACAGGGCAGGCTAGAAGTGCCAGGAGTTAGCACTCCTCCTTTCTCCTGGAGCATGTTATCAACCCACGACTGGTGATAGCTGGGGGATAACAATAAGATCCCAGATCCCTTGCTCCTTAGTTGAGGATACATTGAGTGGGGATTTGAGCTCTGTTGCCCCAATGGCAGTCTCCTCAGTGATGCACTTTTATTTGCTTCCTTCCATTGCCTTCCCCTCTCCTCTACCAGTGCTTCCTGAGGCCACCTCCCCAAATAATTTATTTGCACTCACATTTTTGTGTCAGGGTCAGCTGTTGCAGGAGGTCATTGAGAGGACGTGACCACTGGTTGGTGGCCCCAGGCAGTCAGGCTCCTCACCCCCTTCCCCGACCTTGCAGTGTACATTCTGCCCACTGTTCCTGCAGTGAGAGCCATTCTCAAGGACAGCCCAGCCTTGAGAGAGTAGGTGTGGTTGAGGCCGTCTGGACAGTATATATAACTGAGCCCAGTTGTGGCCTCTATATAAACGTTTCAGGCGGGTGTGGAGATCTCCCCCAAGACAAGCCTCGGGAGTAAGTTCCCTTGCTTGTTAAAACTGCCACCTACCAGCCTGATTGCTGTGTCCTCCCAAAATGCGTATGTTGAAATCCTAATCCAAGATGTGACAGTATTTGGAGGTGGGGCCTTTGGGAGGTGATTAGGTTAGTGGGGCCCTCGTGACAGGATTAGTGTCCTTATAAGGAGAGGGAGAGATAAGAGGTCTCTCTCTCTGCACACACCCAGGAAAGGCCACGGGAGGACAAAAGCAGGGAGAGGGTCCTCATCAAAAACTCCACCATGCTGGCACCCTGAACTCAGACTTCCAGCCTCCAGCACTGTGAGAAATAAGCGTTTGTTGTTTAAGCAGCCTAGTCTGTGGTATTCTGTTAGAGCAGGAATTCAAAAGGCATGGATTTGTCCTCCAAGGAACTCACAGTCCTGTTCACCTCCAAGGACTAAAATAAGGGCTGTAAAAAGACCTGCAAACACCCAGTTGTTCACTAACTTACGACTGGATCAAGAGAAAGTGTTATCTATCCATACAATGGAATATTATTCAGCCATAACAAGGAATGAAATATTGATTTGTGCTACAACATGGATGCATCTTGAAAACATGATGCTAAGTGAAAGAAGTCAGTCATGAAAGACCACATATTGTATGATCCCATTTATATGAGATGTCCAGAATAGGCAAATCCATCAAGACAGAAAGTAGATGAGTGGTTGCCAGGGGCTAGGAGGAGAAAAAGGAATGGAGAGTGACTGCTTACTGGGTAGAGGTTTCCTTTTGGGGTGATGAAAGGGTTTTGGAACTAGATAGTGGAGATGGTTGCACAACATTGTGAACGTCATTGACTTGAATCCTTTAAAATGGTTAATTTTATGCTAGATGAATTTTATTTTAAAAAAAAAGGGCCTGTGAAGAGAAGAATGATCCCTCATGGGGATTATTCCAGCCAATGCCAGAGACCTTTGCTGCTGGTGCCTGGTTCCATGTTTCATGAGGGGCCGCTATGTTGCTCAGTTCCAGGGACGCCATTTACATGGTATTTATTCTACATGAGTGGCACCCCTTAGAGTTGTGAGATGTGGCCAGCTCCGCTTTTGTGGTCAGAAATGGATCTGATGTGCTGGAGTCCCCAAGCCTGTGGCTTTCTTCTCTCGCCAAAAGGCTCAGGAACACAGATCTGATGATCCTGTCTCCAATTAGGAAAGCAGCGTTAGACTGGAGCACAGGTGCCTGTATGTGGCTGGTGAGAGTCCCCAGGCAACCCTGGAAGGATGGCTTCTTCGCTCCTTACAGAATCTCTATCCCAGGGTTGTCGGGCTGGTTCAAAGGGCAGAGTGAGGAGTGCTTGGTAATTGCATTGAGCCGGGAGCTTGCTTTGCAGTTACTGGGCATTTGAATTTATTTGATGTGGGAAAAGTGTCTGCACTGCTGAACTGCCTCTAAGCTGCAGTGGGAACAGAGAGAGCACAGGCTCCGCACTAAGATGGACTGGAAGCCAACCAGAGACACCTCTCTGTTTCTTTTGGTGTTAGCCATTCCCTCCTGGGCACAGCTGGGCCAGACGGGCACTTAAAATTAATCACCCTTGGGACTTCACTGGTGGTGCAGTGGTAAAGAATCCTCCTGCCAATGCAGGGGACACGGATTCGAGCCCTGGTCCGGGAAGAAGCCTGTGTGCCACAACTACTGAGCCTGTGCTCTGAAGCCCGTGAGCCACAACTGCCGAGCCCGTGTGCCACAACTACTGAAGCCTGCGCACCTAGAGCCCATGCTCTGCAACAAGAGAAGCCACCACAATGAGAAGCCCACGCACCGCAACAAAGAGTAGCCCCTGCTGGCCACAGCTAGAGAAAGCCCACGTGCAGCAATGGAGACCCAGTGCAGCCAAATATAAATAACTAAAATAAATTTATTAAAAAAATCACTCTTGGGCTTCCCTGGTGGCGCAGTGGTTGAGAGTCCGCCTGCTGATGCAGGGGACGTGGGTTTGTGCCCCGGTGTGGGAAGATCCCACATGCCACGGAGCGGCTAGGCCTGTGAGCCATGGCTGCGAAGCCTGTGTGTCCAGAGCCTGTGCTCCGCAGCGGTAGAGGCCACGACAGTGAGGGGCCCACGTACCGCAAAAAAAAAAAAAAAAAAAAAAATCACTCTTATCAAACTGTCATTGATGTGCAATAATGCTAAAAAGAATCAGCTTTATGGAGGTGATTTCCATGTAACAATGCACCCATTTTAAGTGGACAGTTTGATATGTTTTGACAGATATCTACATCTGTATAACCACCACTACAGTAAAGATAACAGAACCTTTCCATCACCCCAGAAACTTTCCTTATATCCTTTTGCCCTTAATCACCACACCAGCAATCCCTGACAACCATTGACTGATCTGCTATCTGTCATGACAGATCCCTAGAATTTGATATAAATGAAATCATACAATATGTAAAATTTTCTATCTGGCTTCTTTTGTTCAGCATGATGTTTTTTTTTTTTTTTTTTTTTTTTTTTTGCGGTACGCGGGCCTCTCACTGCTGTGGCCTCTCCCGTCGCGGAGCACAGGCTCCGGACGCGCAGGCCCAGCGGCCATGGCCCACGGGCCCAGCCGCCCCGCGGCACGCGGGATCCTCCCGGACCGGGGCACGAACCCGCGTCCCCTGCATCGGCAGGCGGACCCCCAACCACTGCGCCACCAGGGAAGCCCCAGCATGATGTTTTTGATATTCATCCACATTGTTGAGTATATCAGTGGCTCATTCCCTTTTCATCACTAAAGAGTATTCCATTATATGGAAATGCCAGAATTTGTTTATGCATATATTAATGGGCATTTGGGTCACTTCTAGTTTGGGGCTACTATGAATTGCACTGATATGTGGAAATCTTTGTATAAGCATATGCTTTCATTTCTTTTGGGTAAATGCCCAGGAGTGGAACTACTGGGTCGTTTGATAAGTGTATGCTGAGCTTTATAAGAAATTGCCAAACTCTTTTCCAAAGTTATTGTACCATTTTGCATTCCCATCAGCAGTTCATGAATGTTCCAGTTGCTCCATATCCTCACAAACACTTAGTATTGTCAGTCTTATTAGTTTTAGCCCATCTTGCAGGTGTATAATGGTTATCTCATTGAGATTTTAATTTGCATTTCCCTAATGATTAATGCTGTTGAACACCTTTTCATGCACTTATTGGCCATTTATATACCTTCTTTTTTGAACTGTCAAATATTTTGTTCACGTTTTAATTGGGTTATTTGCATAATATTGAATTATAAGGTGATATATTCCAAAGGCAAGGGATAAATTTATTCAAGATTCTCAGTGTGGTGGGAGGGGTTCCTAGCCTCCCTTTCTCTCTGGGGTCTGGCCAGGATAACTGAGAAGGGAGCCTTTGGTAATGTAACTTAAGGTGGAGAAAGAGATTAAAAGCATAAATCTCTGTAGCATAAAGCACTCAGGACGAGGTTAACCTCAAACTTTAGTATTCATGAGAATCACCTGGAGGGCATGTTAACCATAGATTCTCTGGGAGGCTCACCCCGAGTGTTTGACTCAATAGCTCTAGGGAAGAGCCCAGGAATCTGCATTTCTAACAAGCTCCCATGTGATGCTGATGCTGCTGGTCTGGGGATCACACTTTCAGTTACCTTAAAGATGCTTGAGGCTGAAGGTAGACCACAGTGAGGACCTCTTACTCCTCCCTTGTTTCCAATTTGTAGTCTCTGGAGCCCTTCCCACCTCCTCTGTCCAACCACCCCATCCCACACTGCAGAGTAATTGGACAGAATGGAATGATTGACAGCCCACATTGTCAACCTATAGAGGATGAAAGTGGTCCAAGGCCTAAGGAGAAGAGCTTTCCCACTGACCTCATAGGGGTAGACACACCTTAAGGAGTGCCCTAAAAGTCAAGAACAGAAGGCATAAACTGGCTGAATCTGGCCTGGATATGTGTCTCTTTTTTTGGGGGAAGGGGGTTGTCTCCACTGTGTTTAAGATTCTTCTGAATTAGTTATCAGCATGCACAAATTGACAATAAATGTAGGATCGTTTTTTTAGGGCCAGTGGTTGCAACCAAACTCTCTAAAACTTTCATGTGAAAGATAAAATTATGCTTATTAAAAAAACTCTTAGTGACTTTGGTGTTTAATTTTAAGATCTATAAATACATTTGGGGGCAGTGATACCTGGAGAGACACCAAGAGCCTGCTAGGAGGAGTGGGAGTGTATATAGATAGGCGGGTATGTGCACAGCACACATTTTTTCTTGTATGTGTGTTTATTGAGCTAAAAGACCAGACAACCCTAATTGAAAATTTAACAGGAAAGACACTTTGATTTTGAAAATTTATAAACTACAAAGAGTAAAATATAAATAAAGAAACAAAAAAAAAAAAAAGGAAAGAACACTTATGCCAGTAATTAGGGATGGATGAAATAAGAAATATTTTCGTTCTTAGTTAAACCTTTAGAAATTTTCCAAAGTGCTTAAATGAGAAAGAAAAAGGAGGTGGAGTGAGTGTGGGAGAGGGCACTGCCAATTCAGATGAAGCTAAAAATTTAAATTCTTATTAAACAATCCCCCAAAATTGGCATTCCAACAGGCTGTTAATAAAAATGCTTCTTTCAAAAAGATGGTTTGGCGTAAAGCACTTTTTCCCCTTTATGCTTCCCCTTACCCCTCAGGCATCTGGGATATAAAAACTGGGTTCTAATTTCAGTTTTTTTGTTTATTAGCTGTGTGACCTTGGACGATTCACTAGACCTTTCTGATCGTCAGGGGTAGTGAAAATTACTTCTTGGGGAAACTGGAGAAAACTCAGCATTAGACCTTAGGCCGAACTCAAAAGGTCCACAGGCTCCAAGAAGACCTTGTAGATGAGCGAAGTGGGCCTAGTGGAAACTGACCAGTCAGAAGAAACACCTGTTTAAAGGACTCGCTGCTCCTGAGCTTCCTGCCTCCAGGAAAGTGGGCTTAGTATGACCTAAACTTTCTATTTATCAAAGAGGTACTGAAAATCCCCATATTTATGTGCTCTCTCAGTTTTTAAGTGTTGGCAATTAATTCACTTAAAACACTGACTAAACCAAACAGAACATATTCTGCAGGCCACCCTTGGCCACGGTCTTTTGGTTTACATCACTTGCCTTAAACAGGAAGAGAATGAGATGATTTCCACACTGGCAAGATGTTCTTTTCCATTCCACCTTTGGGGATGGGTGTCTTGCTGAATGCAAGCGGGCGATAATAATAGCTGCCATGATTGAGTGCCTGCTGTGTGCCAGACACCTTTTTAAGCCTGTTACGTAAATGCATTTAATACTTCCAACATTAACTCTATTTCATTTGGTCAAAGGGGTTAAATAAACTGGCTGAAAGTCCACTTCAGGCACTGTATAAGTCACTGATTAAAAATCTTGCTCATTCCAGGCAGCAGTTCCTTTTTAGACTAGAGATGACAGTTGACCCCCCACCACCCCCACCCCTGCGCCACCTCTGTCCAACCCCACCTTTCCTGATTTTCCCTTTGAGGACCCTTAGGAGGGGAGGAAAGTGCTCCTAGTAGAGGGACAGCAAGTGACGACCCCCCCTTCTGCCAGGGGCCGAAGACCACTGTGTATTTGGGGATCAGGAAAATGAGTGAATGACTGAACGGAAGAGGGAGGAGTAGGTGAATGGGTTCTGCCAGCCGAGAAACCCAACTGCAGAGACAACTTTTCTTGCACAGGCGGTGGTGGAGGGGGAGGGAGGTGGTCTCGATTTTTGAGCTTCCCCTTTATGAACTTCCCCTCATCCACTGCTCCCACATCTAAGGTCAGAGCACGCACGCGGGTGTGTGTTGGGGGGGCGCGGGGGTGGGAGTTGGTGATCGAGGGTCACGCGCAGGTGGCTCTGCCGCGGTGGTGGTGGCGGTCGCAGAGGCGACAAGGCTGGAGGCGGAGGGACGGCGGGCCCACAGTCGCTGCGGGCGGGTAAGGTGGGCAGGGCGGGGACTGCGGGAAGGGGGGCGGGCTGCCGCAGGCCGCCGCAGGCCTTGCCTTCCGGAGCTGCAGCCAGCTCTGGGTCGGAGGTCGTGGGGGCGTTATCTGGGGGCGGGAAGCGGTGGTGGTGGGGGACGCAGGACGATGTCCCGGAGAATGGGGCTGCTGTAGCTGGAGGATGCGCTAAAACTGAGGGTTGGGGCGACGACGGAATTGGACGGCGGGGAGAAGGCTCAGCACTGGCGGGACCCGACCGGAATTTGGGGGGGCGGGTCCCCGAAAGGGTGTGTTAGTGGCAGCGCCCGGGCGCGGAAAACAGGTGGTCGCCAGCGCGAGTGGTGCCTGGGGCGCAGCGGCGGTTCCTCCAGCGGTGTCACTCATTCCCAGATGGGTAGGGGGTTAACACCTGGTCCGGGTAGCCACGCGTGTTGGATGTGAGCCTTCTTCAGCGGTCCTAGGGGTTGCCTGGCATCAGCTGGGATACCTCTCCCTCCTTAGGCCTTGGTCAGGGGTCTTTCTAAGGGATAGGTAGAGGGGAGATGCAGAAAGTGCTGATATCTGGACGCTTAAGAGACAGTGGGCATCTGCCCGTGTGTATCAGATTTTTACCCCCATCTTCACTTCTTACCCCAGGGATGGTGGTTTTCATAGTAAGAGGGGGTCTTCCTGGCCTTGCCCATTGAAAGTGTTCTTTTAATTTCACCTTATAAACCAGGGATTGCAAACTTGGGTGCATACAAGGACCAAGAGGTAAATAATGATCCCAACCCTTACTTGGTCCCAGCTGGGAACCAGGCACTGTCTGGAGAGCTTTACACATATTCATTTACTTAATTCTCACTGTATGTCACTCCCATTTCACAGATAGGAAAACTGATGAAAGTCACTTGACCACAATCACATGGGTAGGAAGTACCAAGTCAGGACCAGATGGGCAGGATGGGTCCAGATTCCAGGCTCTTAACCACTGTGCTGTGCTAAGCCAATGGACTGTGGGGCCAACTGGAGCCCCACCAGAGAGCCTTACGTTGCCAGGCAGGATTATGGGCCCAGAGTGGCCAGATCATCTGATTTCTTGAGAAGCTAGAACTTGGGACATTTATGTAAAATCACCTTTATATTTTGACAATTAATTTAAACTTAAAAACACTTTTTATAGTGAAAATTTTCAAACATACACAAAAATAAACTGGTATAGTAACATTTTGTAATTTTTAAAAATACTGTATGAGCCAAATAAAACATGTTCAATGGCCACTTCTGTCTTAAACACTTCCAGCTGTTCACTGCTCTGATTTGAGCCCTGTCTATTCAAAGTGTGGTCCTGGTCTAGCAGCATTAGCATCAGCATCTCTTGGGAGCTGGTTATAAATGCTGAATCCCAGGCCCCACCCCAGACTTACTGAATTAGACTCTGGATTTTAATGAGATCCCTAGCTGATCCATATACATATTAAAGTTTGAGAAGTGCACTGCTCTGTCTAGGCCTTTTTGCCTGGACAAGTTATATTAGCCTCCTTCCTGATAGGTCTTCTTGCCTTCAGGTTCACAATCTTCTATTGATGTTATAGTTGTATTTCTTGCCTTTAATACCCTAAAGCTCAGGTCTGGCCCCAGATAATTCAGTGGAGGAAGCATTTTCTTTGGGAAGGTTTGGTTACATTACGTAATAGAACTGGCAGTGTTCACACCGGTCTTACCCTCTTCAGGGCCCTGAGGGTCCTTGTTGTAAATCTTACAGAATTGTTTTGAAGATGAAATGAGGTAATGTAAGTAAGAGTATTTGCATATATTTTTATTAGTCAGGACTTTTTCAGTTAAAAAAGATAACTTAAACCTGCTTAGGCAAAACAAACAAACAAACGGACTTGACAGCTTGAAGGCTCAGAAAAGACTAAGGGGGAAGATTTTAGGTATGACTTGATCTAGGGGCTCAAGCAGTGTAATTGGAACTTGATCTCTCTCTCTCAGGAAGCAATAGGGAAGTTGGGGGGGGTGAGGGTCTAACCTAGGCCAAATAGCTTGAGATTGGGAACATAGTGGTATTTACCAAAAAAAGTGGGAATAAACATTTGTCAGGAAAGATCAGAAAGATTATGTAGCTGGAAACCATATTTGTTATCAGTCTTTGGGTTTTTGTCTGATCTTTCCTGCTAGACTTCAAGTTCCTTGAGAACTGGGGCTGTGTCTTCCTCATCTTTGCATCCCCACAAGTCAGGCATACTGCATTTCACATAATGATGCTCCGAAAGTACTGAATCAAATGTAATTGACTCAAGTAAAGTAGAGATTCAGTCTCTTAGGCACCAGCCTCAGGCAAGGAATCTCTCGCTCCCTTTCAGTTGCAGTGGAAGTCACTGTTCTCAAGCTTGTAGTATAAAGAACATCACAGACTCTGGCTTGGTTGCCTTTGTTTTTCTCACTGCCACCCCTCAATTCAAAGTCATTTTGTCCCTTTGCAGGTGCCAAGCAGTTAGGAAAATGGGCCCAGCATGAGATGATTTCAAACTGCACAGCATTTTATTATGGAAAGGTAACAGGGTTTTTCTCTGTGTGACCCAGCAATAGTGGCTGTCTGTGATTGTTACCTCAGAACTATGGAGGAAAACAAAAGCTTTCAAATGTATGTGTCAATCAAAGGGAACTACTGACTCCCCATTTTCTTGGAGGCCAAGATTCTTTTGACAGGCAAAATTATGATTGCCAGCAGCTAACAATTTGTCTTAGAAAAGCAAAAACCAAACCAAAAAACCCCCACAAAAACCAAAAAACAACCCACCAATCCAAAAATAAAACAAAAGACTCCAAAATCAAACAAACAAAAACCAGCCAATGCAAACTAAATTAACAACAAAAATAGAATGCAGAGAAATCTGGGAAGGTCTACAGAAGTCTTTTAGAGGGAGAATGCTTGGAACTGGATTTCTGTTCTTTTGGTCCAACCTGAATGAGAGAGAGAGTGAGGAGTATAAACATTGAGTGAGACTCAGAAATATGTCTCCTGTGAATTCCATCATTAGGGATTTTGATGGGCTCAATAATCTCCTATTTAAAAAAAACAAAAAAACACAAAAGCATGCAAACATATCAGCCACTCACATTTTAGTCTGAACTAGCCACTTTCTGACAGTTAGGAGTTGCACACTCGACTGCTTACAGGGTTCAGGCATGAAATGTCAACAAGTGAAGCAGGCTGGGCCAGGAAAATACAAGAGTGGTAGGATGTGGTGAGTTGGAGAACATATGCTCCATCTGTAGGTGTTACCGAGTTCAAGCTCATACTGCTCCCTGCATGATAGGCTAATAAATCAAGAGGTGAGTTGTTGGGGCAAGGAATAGAGGCTTTATTTGGAAAGCCATCAGACTGAGAAGATGGTGGTCTAGCGTCCCAAAGAACCATCTTAAATCACAGAAGGAAAGGGGGGAGAGAGTGTGCTTCAGAGTTCTCAGAAGACTTTGTTCCCTAAGGGAATTACTTGACAATAAAATTCTTCCTAGGGAAAAAAACAAAAACCAAAAACCATCTTTCCTGAGTGTGGTGGGTTTTATGCTAAAAGCGGGTGTGGCTGGTTGCTGCAAACTTCTTGGTGTGGGAATCCTTTGTTCTTGCAGCTATGGCATTAGGTCAGGTCACCATATTCCTGTAAACCTCCAACAAGACCAATGTTATTCTCTGTTCTGCAACTTTTTATCTCCATATGAAGGAAAATTGTTATACCTTTAAAGGTCAGAGCCTTGAGAATGGCCTATCCTGTATTTCAGGCTCTAGGCAGCATTCTTAATTAGTAGCAAAAGCAATAGAATACAAAGGTTAAAGTAAAAGAAATAGATCCAGTATTGAGTCAGATTTGGTCTTCTGTATTACACAGGGAGCAGCTGCAACTCAGCTCTGGGCAATCATTACCACGAGCCATTACAGTGTTAGTGTTACTGTATTTTGGGGGACAGAAGTTGGAAATCTAGATTTTTACATGAAATCTTTCAATTTTTAAAAATATAAAAATATTTACCTTGTTTATTTACTAGTTCCTAACCTTTCATCATAGCTTCCTTTGATAATCTGACCAAAGCCATAGAACCTGGGAAATTCACACATACTTTATCTTGTATACAATTTCATAGAGGGCCTCTTTCTATTACACTGTGTAGTTCAAGGTCAGCACTGACTCCTAATTCTCAGTATTAGATTGTGGGTACCCAGATCCTTTGAACTGCATGGATTGCTCTCTGGGATGCCTCCTCACTGACATCCTCCCCTCCCCCTCCCAACTCCATTCTCTTTCCGTTTGAAAAACTCCTCTCCTTCGCTTTCATCTTTCTTCTTATATTTAAAAAAATTCCAGTAAAGTCATTACTTTTAATTTTTATGATTTAATTGTATTGACATAATACATACACATAGTTTAAAAGTCAGATTATAACATATTTATAACAAAATATTAGTTTCCTACTTATCTCCTAGTCTTTCCCTTGAGGCAACTATTTTCAACTCCCCTAGCTGTTTCTTTTTTATATTTTTAAGATGTTATTTTTCTTTTTAAAAGCTAAAACTAAAAATTCACCATAAATGGGAACCAATACAATTTATTCCTCAGTTTTGCTTTAAGACTTTGTGTTCTTGTTTTCCTTTTCTAAACAATTGAAAATAATCTTTTGCTACTAGGTGTCCAACCCCCAGCCGTTTCTTATAGCATTTTCCCATCTTCATATTTCTAATCTTGATTTTTTAAAAAATTAATTAATTATATTTAATTTATTTTTGGCTGCATTGGGTCTTCGTTGCTGCATGCGGGCTTTTCTCTAGTTGCGGTGAGCGGGCTTATTGCTGTGGCTTCTCTTGTTGCGGACCATGGGCTCTAGGCGCACGGGCTTCAGTAGTTGTGGCACGCGGGCTCAGTAGTTGTGGCTCACAGGCTCTAGAGTGTAGGCTCAGTAGTTGTGGAGCATGGGCTTAGTTGCTCCGCAGCATGTGGGATCTTCCCAGACCAGGGCTCAAACCCGTGTCCCCTGCATTGGCAGGCGGATTCTTAACCACTGCGCCACGAGGAAAACCCTCTAATCTTTATCTTTTTTTTTTTTTTTTTTTTGCGGTACGTGGGCCTCTCACTGTTGTGGCCTCTCCCATTGCGGAGCACAGGCTCCGGATGCACAGGCTCAGCAGCCATGGCTCACGGGCCCAGCCGTTCCGCGGCATGTGGGATCTTCCCAGACCAGGGCACGAACCCGTGTCCCCTGCATCGGCAGGCGGACTCTCAACCACTGCGCCATCAGGGAAGCCCACCCTCTAATCTTGATTTTAACGTATGTTTCTAGTCATTTCGTTCACTCTCTCACTCAGTAATTTAGTAATTTATTAATTAAATATGTATACAAAAGAATACCTACTATGGGCCAAGGGCTCTGTTGGGTGCTGGGGATGGAGGGATGAGCAAAAAACAGATGCAATCCCTCCTTTATGGAATTTTTCACTAGCAGAGGTTTTGTGATTAATCAAACAATCACACAAAAATATGTGAAATTGCAACTGCAGTTAGTGAACCCAGGAAAGGTACATCATACTCCGAGAGAGCATAATAGAGGAATTTGACCTGGTCAAGGAAATGAGAGAAGGTTCCCCTGAAAAAAAAGACAATTGAACTGATATCTAAAAAGTGAGCAGACTTAGAAGAGGGGACAGAGGAAAAGGAAAAGCATTTGGGTAGAGGGAACAGCATATGCAAAGCCCTGCTGAGGAAGGGAGCATGGGGGATTTCAGAAACCATTTCTTTGGCCACTTGGAACTACATTCTTTAACTAAATGAACCTTCACAGCAGAGACTTGGAAGAGAGGCACTGTGGTGAAGAGCTGGGAAATGGGTCCAGATCTTGTCTCTCCAAACCATTAGTAGTGTGCTCTTAGACAAAACACAACTTCTCTGAGCTACAATTATCTTACCTAAAAAATACTGTTACTAAAATGCAAAGAGTTTTGTGGTGAGCATGAAATGACATAATTCTTGTAAAGTTTTGCCCAAGGCCTGCCACACAATCAGTGGTCAAAAAATGCTTGCTGGGACTTCCCCGGTGGTCCAGTAGGTAAAACTCCGCACTCCCAATGCAGGGGGCCTGGGTTCAATCCCTGGTCAGGGAACTAGATCCCACGTGCATGCCACAACTGAGTCTGCATGCTGCAACTAAGAAGCCTGCATGCTGCAACTAAGAAGCCCGCATGCCGCAACTAAGAGTCCGCATGCTGCAACGAAGATCCCGTGTGCCGCAACTAAAACCTGGTGCAGCCAAAATAAATAAATAAATATTAAAAAATGCTTGCTGATATTATCATTATCCTTTTTTTTTTCTTTACTGTATAAATATCATCTGATAGAGCAAATTTAGGCCAAATCCCATGGTTTTGAAGACCAATGAAGTCTGGGGGACAAAAAAGCTTTGGTTTGCACTGATGACCAAATATGGTGCCTTCAGATCACGCTGAAGAGAGAACACACATGGGTTTTGAAAGTCACCCTGAGCCTGGCATTTCCCTGGTTTGCAGCCATTAGCCCTTATAAAATGAAGGCTTCAGAGCTGTGTGAAACTTCACTCTTATTCCCTGTTAGCACTGTCTGGGCAGGAGGCAGAAGATGGATGCTTTGGGGACCAGCTTGCCTAGAAAGCACCAGAAAACTCTGCCTCCACCTCCAAGGCTCAGAATCCTGGGAGTCTAACCTTCTGCCAGAGAGCTGTGTTGGTCATTCTCTCCCTGTCTTGCCTGGGATCCTAACAACCCACTTCATTTTGACCTTGCTTCTGACCTTGGTGGACACCCTGTACCCAGGTGACAGGGTGTTTATGGTTTGTTACTCTGATGATGATGATTTAAAGTTGAAGGGAAGCTAGCACCCACCTCTCTCTTCTCCTCTTACTCTATTTCTGTCAGTTTCTTTGTCTTTCTGTATCTGCCTCTGTCTGTCTGCCTCTCAATCTCCATTTTTCTCTCTTTGTCTTCATATATCTTTGTCTGCCTGTGTCTCACTCGTTTGTCTGTCTCTCTCTGCTTTTCTCTCCATTTCTCTCTGGACTTTACACTAAATTCTCTCTCTCTTTTTTTTTTTTTGGCTGTGCCACACGGCCTGCAGGATCTTAGTTCTCCAACCAGGGATTGAACCCAGGACCCCTACAGTGAAAGCACCGTGTCCTAACCACTGGGCTGCCACGGTGTCTCTCTGTCTTTTTATTGCCCCTGGCTTCCCCACCCTCATCCCTGTCAGCTCATCTTTCCAATTAGCCCTTATTTAACAAGCTATAACTTTCTGAAAATAGTCCCCTCCAGATGAGGCCATTTTTAATCAAGGGCTTAGCTAACATCATTTTTGTATTTCGTATATGAGCGTGGGGGGGAGTTAGCTGGCTTGCGCTTTGATATAGTTGAGTCAAGATAGCCCTTTTTATTAGCAGATTTGTGCACATTGGTTTGCAAGATGTGGGGTATGACTAAAATATTAAATTCCTAAAACCATCAAAGCACTATTAGATTGGGAAGGTAAGTTATAGAAGCGTGTTCTCCCACAAGAATTACACTGAGATTCACAATTAACTTTTCTTAATTCTGCATCCACTGCATTACATGCCGGCTTTGGGGGGAACATACATACATATATATATATATACACACACATACATACATACATTTATTTATTTATTTATACATCTTTATTAGAGTATCATTGCTTTACAATGGTGTGTTAGTTTCTGCTTTACAACAAAGTGAATCAGCTTTACATATACATATATCCCCATATCTCCTCCCTCTTGTGTCTCCCTCCCATCCACCTTATCCCACCCTTCTAGGAGGTCACAAAGCACTGAGCTGATCTCCCTGTGCTATGCGGCTGCTTCCCACTAGCTATCTATTTTACATTTGGTAGTGTATATATGTCCATGCCACTCTCTCACTTCGTCCCAGCTTACCCTTCCCCCTCCCCGTGTCCTCAAGTCCATTCTCTACGTCAGCGTCTTTATTCCTGTGCTGCCCCTAGGTTCTTAAGAACCATTTTTTTTTTTTTAGATTCCATATATATGTGTTAGCATATGGTATTTGTTTTTCTCTTTCTGACTTACTTCACAGTGTATGATAGACTCTAGACTCCATCCACCTCACTACAAATAACTCAGTTTCGTTTCTTTTTATGGCTGAGTAATATTCCATTGTATATATGTGCCACATCTTCTTTATCCATTCATCTGTCAGTGGACACTGAGGTTGCTTCCATGTCCTGGCTGTTGTAAATAGAGCTACAATGAACATTGTGGTACATGACTCTTTTTTAATTATGGTTTTCTCAGGGTATACGCCCAGTAGTGGGATTGCTGGGTCATATGGTAGTTCTATTTGTAGTTTTTTAAGGAACCTCCATATTATTCTCCATAGTGGCTGTCTCATTTTACATTCCCACCAACAGTGCAAGAGGGTTCCCTTTTCTCCACACCCTCTCCAGCATTTATTATTGAGATTTTTCTTGTTCTTGAGGTAGGATTGTACTGCTGTAAACTTCCCTCTTAGAACTGCTTTAGCTGCATCCCATAGGTTTTGGGTTGTTGTGTTTTCATTGTCATTTGTTTCTAGGTATTTTTTGATTTCCTCTTTGTTTTCTTCAGTGATCTCTTGGTTATTTAGTAGTGTATTGTTTAGCCTCCATGTGTTTGTATTTTTACAGTTTTTTCCCATCAATTGATACCTAGTCTCATAGCATTGTGGTTGGAAAAGATACTTGATATGATTTCAATTTTCTTAAATTTACCAAGGCTTGATTTGTGACCCAAGATATGATCTATCCTGGAGGATGTTCCATGAGCACTTGGGAAGAAAATGTATTCTGTTGTTTTTGGATGGAATGTCCTATAAATATCAATTAAGTCCATCCTGTTTAATGTGTCATTTAAAGCTTGTGTTTCCTTATTTATTTTCATTTTGGATGATCTGTCCATTGGTGAAAGTGGGGTGTTAAAAGTCCCCTACTATTACTGTGTTACTGTTGATTTCCCCTATTATGGCTGTTAGCATTTGCCTTATGTATGGAGGTGCTCCTATGTTGGGTGCATAAATATTTACAACTTTTATATCTTCTTGTTGGATTGATCCCTTGATCATAATGTAGTGTCCTTCTTTGTCTCTTGTAATAGTCTTTATTTTAAAGTCTGTTTTGTCTGATATGAGAATTGCTACTCCAGCTTTCTTTTGATTTCCATTTGAATGGAATATCTTTTTCCATCTGGTCACTTTCAGTCTGTATGTGTCCCTAGGTCTGAAGTGGGTCTCTTGTAGACAGCATACATATGGGTCTTGTTTTTATATCCATTCAGCCAGCGTGTGTCTTTTGGTTGGAGCATTTAATCCATTTACGTTTAAGGTAATTATTGATATGCATGTTTCTATTAACATTTTCTTAATTGTTTTGGGTTTGTTATTGTAGGTCTTTTCCTTCTCTTGTGTTTCCTGCCTAGAGAAGTTCCTTTAACGTTTTTTATAAAGCTGGTTTGGTGTTGCTGAATTCTCTTAGCTTTTGCTTGTCTGTAAAGGTTTTAATTTCTCCATAGAATCTGATTGAGATCCTTGCTAGGTAGGGTAATCTTGGTTGTAGGTTTTTCCCTTTCATCACTTTAAATATATCCTGCCACTACCTTCTGGCTTGCAGAGTTTCTGCTGAAAGATCAGCTGTTAACTCTTATGGGGATTTCCTTGTATGTTATTTGTTGCTTTTCCCTTGCTACTTTCAATATTTTTTCTTTGTATTTAATTTTTGATAGTTTGATTAATATGTGTCTTGGTGTGTTTCTCCTTGGATTTATCCTGTATTGGATTCTCTATGCTTCTTGGACTTGATTGACTATTTCCTTTCCTATGTTAGGGAAGTTTTCAACTATAATCTCTTCAAATATTTTCTCAGACCCTTCTTTTTCTCTTCTTCTACTGAGACCCCTATATTTTGAATGTTGGTTCGTTTAATGTTGTCCCTGAGGTCTCTGAGACTGTCCTCAATTCTTTTCATTCTTTTTCCTTTATTCTGCTCTGGGTAGTTATTTCCACTGTTTTATCTTCCAGGTCACTTATCTGTTCTAATGCCTCAGGTATTCTGCTATTGATTCCTTTTAGAGAATTTTTAATTTCATTTATTGTGTTGTTCATCGTTGTTTGTTTGCTCTTTAGTTCTTCTAGGTCCTTGTTAAACATTTCTTGTATTTTCTCCATTCTATTTCCAAGATTCTGGATCATCTTTACTATCATTACTCTGAATCCTTTTTCAGGTAGACTGCCTATTTCCTCTTCACTTGTTTGGTCTGGTGGGTTTTTACCTTGCTTCTTCATCTGCTGCATATTTCTCTGTCTTCTCATTTTGTTTAACTTTCTGTGTTTGGGGTTCTCCTTTTCGCAGGCTGCAAGTTCGTAGTTCCGTTTGTTTTTGGTGTCTGCCCCCCGTGGGTGAGGTTGGTTCAGTGGCTTGTGTAGGCTTCCTGGTGGAGGGGACTGGTGCCTGTGTTCTGGTGGGTGGGGCTGGATCTTGTCTTTCTGGTGGGCAGGGCTGCGTCTGCTGGTGTGTTTTGTGGTGTCTGTGAACTTAGTATCATTTTAGGCAGCCTCTCTGCTCATGGGTGGGGCTGTGTTCCTGTCTTGCTAGTTGTTTGGCATGGGGCGTCCAGCACTGGAGCTTGCTGGTCGTTGAGTGGAGCTGGGTGTTAGCATTGAGACAGAGATCTCTGGGAGAGCTCTCGCTGATTGATATTATGAGGGGCCAGGAGGTCTCTGGTGGTCCGATGTCCTGAAGTCGGCTCTCCCACCTCAGAGGCTCTGGCCTGACATGAGGCCGGAGCACCAAGACCCTGTCAGCCACATGGCTTAGAGTTGGCTTCCAACCTCTCCAAAAGCGGTGGTGTTGGAGGGGAGGGAGTAGGAAGAAGGAGACCTGGATGAAGCTGAAATGAGCACCTCTCGCCCCTCAACAGCCACTCCTCCCCAGGCAGTCCGAGAACCTGGCAAGAAGCTATCGACTCCGGTTCTTAGTCCGTGCACTGGCCGTGAACCGATGGTTTAAGGTGCCCCACCGGTGCACCAGGAACATAGTGGGTGCATGGTGAACCACAGCCCAAGATCTCCCTGGCCAGTGGAATCGCAAACCGTGAAGGAAACACAGAGCTGAGCTCGGACCCTGGTAGCAGGAGAAAGGGGCTGTCAAAAGGGGACTGTTTTTAAAAATCTATTACAAGAAAAAAGTAAATGACCCATCCTAAAGCCTGGATGGGAGTATGTGTGTGATTGATGAGTTGGGAGAGCCTAGGGACCCCTCCTGCCTATGTCAGGAAGGTGCCTGGATGGGGATTGTAATTAAAAGCACAAAAAGCTGATCAGTTGGGTTGTCCTCTCAAGAGAAACTGTGTTAACTGAGGATCTGTGGAAATGAGTCCAAGGAGGCCAGACTGGTCATTGTATGTGTCCAGAATTGTCCAGAAAAGAGAGTTCTTAGACGTACAAGCAAGAGAACCTGCTTGTGCATCAGGGAAATCCCTAGAATGCAGGGGCTCAATGTTATGATTGCCCATCTGACTCTTTGGTTGCAGGACCACTCATAATGTTTGTCATAAGCTGGGTCCCCCCAGAAGCAGACTCTGAGACAAGGGTTTTCAGTGCAAGGAGTTTATTTGGCAGGTGATGCCACGAAGCACTAGTAGGGGAGGGAACTGACAGAGAAGGGTAGTAAGCAGTAGCATTTTGCTGAGGGCAGCTGGGAGGCTGGGTAGCACATGCTTCAGAGTTACTCGTGGTGTGCAAAGTTGTGTGGATGAGGAAGTATGTATCCTTCACTCACAGCAGTCATCACTGAAGGACTACTCCTGGGGGCATTACCTCATCGACACTTCTGACTTGCTCCATGCATTGGCTTAGCATGCTTTTCTCTGGCTTAGCCAGAGAAAGCCCTGGCAAAGAATCACAGGTATTTACAGAAGTAATCACATCAGTGTGCAAGGGATGGTGAGAGGGACAGCAATAGTATATGCTATGTTTTCTGGTAAAGATCTGTAACAGGAAGAAAATGTGCTTGGTGAAGAAGATGAGCTTTTCTTCCCTAAGCACTTCTGATTCTCAACAGCAATCAATACGTTGGCACTGATTTTTTTTTTTTCCCACACCGTGCAGCTTGTGGGATCTTACTTCCCTGACCAGGGATCAAACCCAGGCCCTGGCAGTGAAAGCACCAAGTCTTAACCACTGGACCGACAGGGAATTCCTGTTGGCACTGATTTATGCATTGCTCTTTTGTGAGTTTGGCTGGTGTGAGTCAAGAGTGACAGCCCCTTTATGGGAGTACATGGCAAAATTGAATTCCTTAGATTAAAGAAACCTAGATCAAGTTTGGAAACTGAAAAGTGAAAAATCGCACCAGGCAGGAACCACGAATAAGTGAAGTGGGTGGGAGGAGGAGAATGCACAGGAAGTACTTAGTGTGGTACGTGGCATATAGTAAGTGGTCAATAAAAATGATTTACAACAGCAGCAGCAACTGTATCTGGGGACAGCTTTAAGGAGGAAGTGGAACCCAAGTGTAACTTACTGAAAGGATGCCAAACAGAGTAGGAAACTAACCAGGAAGAAGTTAAGAAAGAAGTCTCCTTGCCTAACCCTGGCCTCTTGTATATACCTTGTAATTAGGATGACAGTCATTTTCTATTAATTTGCAGTGATGGTGATTTCTTAGATGTGAGGTTAATTGATAATATGGGTGTGTAACGTCTTCCCATCAGATGTTTTAGATGCTGGTAATTAACCTCTCTGTTCCAGGGGGCTGGGGAGTGGGACAGCCATTAATCATTTGTCTTCTTGGCGTTCTGTCGTCAGCGTCTTTCCACGTTGTCTGCTGCATTGGCTTTGACACATGAGAAGCGCCGACATGGAGGAATACAAAAGCGAGTCATAGTATCTGGGTAGCCAGAGAGGGTTGACTTTCTATTCATGTGGCCGAGATGAGATCTGGTTTATCCATCAGGCACTGTGAGGTCAGTGCTAGGAGTTTATGAGCCTTACAAAGGCCTGTGGGAATATTTGCACCCTAAAAAGAAATGTGGCCGCCTCTGAAATATGAAAAGAAAACCATAAAATTGAAAAAAATTAAATTTTATTTTTCCCCCACTTTACTGAGGTATAACTGACAAGTAAAAATTGTATATACTTAGGTTGTACAATGTGACTTTAAGGTGTACAATGTGATGATTTAATATGTGTATACACTGTGAAATGATTACCGCAGTCAAGGTAATTAACACATCCATAACCTCATATAGTTATTTTTTTAATTTTTTTTTGTGGATGAGAACACCTAAGATCTACTCTTTTAGCAAATTTCAAGCAGACAATACAGTATTATTAATTATAATCACAGTGCTGTACATTAGATTCCCAGAACTTATTCATTTTATAACTGAAACTTCATATCCTTTGACTAATATCTCCTCATTTTCCTCAGCCCCTAGCCCCTGGCAACCACCCTTCTCTCTGGTTCTGTGAGTTCTACTTTATAAACTGATATTGATAGGTTTCATTGCATGAAACACTGTACACATTGTAACATATGTCAATTAGTCAATGGAACAGCCAGATGAAGAGGCTTCTGCATCAGTGGAGTTGGGGTGTGCCACCCTTCCAGCACAGGGATTGGAAGCTCTCTGAACCCTGCTGTTTGGGGTTTTTGTGGAGATTCCATCACACAGGCATGATGGATTAAATCATTGGCCTTTGATGATTAACTCATATCTCCAGCCCTTCTCCCCTTCCTGGAGGTTGGGAGGAGGTTTAGGACTGAAAGTTCCAACCCTCTAATTATGCCTTGATCTTTCTATGACCAGTGCCCATCCTGAAGCTCTCTAGGGGCTCCCAGCCAGCTGTCATCTCATCAGCATAAAAAGACACACTTAACACTCCAGAGATCCTAAGGGTCTTAGAAGCTCTGTGTCAGAAATGGGACTAAGACCAAATATTGGGTTGGCCAAAATGTTCATTTTCCCTTACGGAAAAACCCGAATGAACATTTTGGTCAACCCAATATTACCACAAAAGATGCTCCTAGCACCCCTATCACTCAGGAAATTACAAGAGTTTTAGGAGCTCTGTGTAAGGAACCAGGGCCAGAGACCAAGTATATATTTTGTATTATACCAGAGCCACTAACTATCCCAGTGACTTTAGGTAAGTGGCTTGATATCCCTGATCCTCAGTTTCTGGTGTGTCCTTGGTTGCTGTGAGGACTGACTGAGTTAATACACGTGGAGGATTCAGTATTATACCTCATGCCTGCAATAAGTGTACAGTTTCTTCACCCTGAACTGTGAGCCTAGAGAAAAGAGATTGCATAACACAGATTTTGAATCACAGTGGTGCAGCTTCCCAGTGTTTATGGATTTAGGGCACTCCCTGGGGGTATAATTAGAATCAGATTATGGGAAAGGTTGACCCCCTCCTAAGAGGAGGTCATCTATTTCCCTCCTCTTAATTTAAATACAGGCTATACTGCAAGTCACTCTCCCCAGGTGAGCTGAATAATTAATGCCAGTTCTGCTAATACTGCCTGGCTCAAAAATGGTTCATTATTACCGATAATAACAACTACCATTGATTAAGTGCTTGTTCTGTGCCAGACTCTGCCCTGAGCCCATTTCTAGCATGGGGTCTAGAGTTAAGCATTTCAGAGAAATCTTAGTTCAAGTGCCACTCTTGCCTCCTCGGAGCAATTTGTCTTCAGGTAAGTCGCTTCCCCTTTCTCTGAGCCTCAGTGTCTTCATCAGTAAAATGGGAAAACATGAGCTGCTCCATCAACAAAGTTGTGCTAAAGGTTAAATGCACAATTAATGCAAAGCTTTTTAGCCTGCAGCCAGGCAGGCTGTAACCACTTGATAAATGTTCACTTTTATTATTATCATCATGTTCCTTAATCTTTACAGAAACCCTCTGAGGTAGATATGAAAAACGTTTGGCTCTTTTCATATGGCAACGCTCTGAAAAACAGGCGCTTTCAATATTTAATTCCATTTCCCTTTATAATCTTTTTTCACAATGTATTTGGGAGTGGGGATGTAAATTATCCCCTTATCAAGAGGAAATTGGATATATACATTAGACTCATGCTGCTGAAAATGAATGAGCTCAGGCTCTGTGAATCAACATGGGTGAATCCTCCAAAAAACATAATGTCGAGAGCAGTAAAAACAAGTTGCCCCAAAATGCATATGGAGTGTTATTTCTATAAAGTTTAAAACTATGCAAAACAGTTGAGTAAGGTTAGGGATACACATTACATACATGGGTAGTAAAAGTATAGAGACACACATGAGACTGAAAACGCCAAATTCAGAGCAGATGTTCCCTCTGTGGAGTCGGTGGGGGGTATGGTTGAGGAGGGGCATACAAGAGCCTTCAGATATATTGGGGATGCTTATTTCTTAATCTGCTGTTGGGGGCATTTATTATTCTCTGTGTCCTTGAACATACATCTCAAGTAGGTAATAGTAATTTTTGTGGTCCTAACGCGGGTTGGAAAAGAAATTTCCAGACACAAGGCAGAATGTAAAGAAGCTAGAATTTATTAGAGGGAAGGGTCGCTGCCAGAACAGCAGGCCGACTTCCTAGTAATCTGCGAGAGTCGAGCCCAAACATGTGCTACTGATCAGTTTTTATAGCCAGAAAACAAAGGAATGGTCTGAAGTGAAAATTTCGTTTACTGATTGGTTGAGACGCATATACCTTCCTTCTATAGTGTGGGAGTGGGACAGGGCATATGCCTTTCCTTATTTGGGACAGGTCCCCGTTGCTCAGGTGGGGGTCGCCCAGGTGGGCTCAGGAATTTCATAACCATTGCAACATAGTGGGGAGGGCAATTAAGAGTCTGGTAGGGGGTGTAACGCTGAAACTTTTTCAGGCAGGGTCGTCCTTTGTTCTTGAAGCACCATTGTCCTTGGAGCACCACAGTAATTTTTAAAAATTTCACCCCAGACATGGGGAGAGGAATTTGGGGGGTCCCTCTGTGTTCTTGAGATTCCCCCCACCCCACAAACCAGGTTCTTTAACCTTCCTGAAACCAAAGCTTCTCTCCACCCACCTCCATTGCTTCCCAGTGCCGCACTAACAAAGCCCCCAGCCCACCTGGCTCAAAACATAGGTTCCTTGCAGCCAGGTTCTCCATTTGAATGTTAAAGGAGCTCTTTCTTGCTTTCCCCACCTGTGTTTTAATTACAGTTCACCTCCCTGGCTTCATTCTGCTCACCTCCAAACACTCCCAGACACGCACTGGCTCTTTTTTCGGGGGTGGGAGAGAGAAGGCAGAAGATGTACTTATTACTGCAGAAATGGGACCAACCTTAACAGGGGAAGGGCTCAGACAAGTCATGTTATACATGGGGCTCCCCGACTCCAATCCCAGCATCTTTATAAGAGTGAAGTTTTATTAAAATGAATACCAAAAGCAGTCTTGAAGTGAAAAGAGAATGCAATATATCTGTATTCACCCTCCAGCATACTGCCTAGTTGTGTGTGTATGTGCATGTGTTTGTGTGTGTGTGTGCATGTGTTGGTTGCAGGTGACTGGAGGAACAACATTTGCCAGGTAATCAGCTCTGGCCTTCGCAACAACTGACCCTTTGATCTGGAACCCCAAGGTAGGAGGAGTTCTAAATTAGTACATTTTCCAGGTGACTGAAACATACACTCCGAGGTCATCTATATTTACATGCAGAACGTGAGGTTCAGAGAGGTTAAGTGATTTTCCCAAGGGTACACAGCTGGTAAAGTGGCAGAGCTGATACCTGGTACCTAGATCTGTCTGAGGTCATGCGCTGTGTTTCTATTTGCTAGTGTGTTATTAAAACTTTTCTACTTTACTGAGGATGATTTTAATGGCAGTCATTCCAAGACTCACCACCCCCTTTTAAAATTGTTTTGTTCTCTAAAAGAGGGTACAGGAGATTGGTTCAGATGGCGGAGTAGAAGGACGTGTGCTCACTCCCTCTTGCGAGAGCACTAGAATCACAACTAACTGCTGAACAATCGTCGACAGGAAGACACTGGAACTCACCAAAAGAGATACCCCACATCCAAAGACAAAGGAGAAGCCTCAATGAGACGGTAGGAGGGGTGCAATCACAATAAAATCAAATCCCATAACTGCTGGGTGGATGACTCACAAACTGGAGAACACTTATACCACAGAAGTCCACCCACTGGAGTGAAGGTTCTGAGTCCCATGGCAGGCTTCCCAACCTGGGAGTCCGGCAGCAGGAGGAGGAATTCCTAGAGAATCAGACTTTGAAGGCTAGCGGGATTTGATTGCAGGACTTCGACAGGACTGGTGGAAACAGAGACTCCACTCTTGGAGGGCACATACAAAGTAGTGTGTGCATCGGGACCCAGGGGAAGGAGCAGTGACCCCATAAGAGACTGAACCAGACCTACGTGCTAGTGTTAGAGGGTCTCCTGCAGAGGCGGGGGCAGGGGGTGGCTGTGGCTCACCGTGGGGACAAGGACACTGGAAGCAGAAGTCCTGGGAAGTACTCCTTGGTGTGAGCCCTCCCAGAGTCTGCCATTAGCCTCATCAAAGAGCTGGGTAGGCTCCAGTGCTAGGACTCTCAGGGCAAACAAACAACAGGGAGGGAACTCAGGCCCACCCATGAGCAGACAAGTGGATTAAAGTTTTACTGAGCTCTGCCCACCAGAGCGACACCCAGCTATACCCACCACCAGTCCCTCCCATCAGGAAGCTTGCATAAGCCTCTTAGATGGCCTCATCCACCAGAGGGCAGACAGCAGAAGCAAGAAGAACTACAATTCTGCAGCCTGTGGAAAGAAAACCACATTCACAGAAAGACAGACAAAATGAAAAGGCAGAGAACTTTGTACCACATGAAGGAACAAGATAAAACCCTAGAAAAACAACTAAATGAAATGGAGATAGGCAACCTTCCAGAAAAAGAATTCAGAATAATGATACTGAAGATGATCCAGGACCTCGGAAAAAGAATGGAGGCAAAGATCGAGAAGATGCAAGAAATGTTTAACAAAGACCTAGAAGAATTAAAGAACAAACAAACAGAGATGACCAATGCAGTAACTGAAGTGAAAACTACACTAGAAGGAATCAATAGCAGAATAACTGAGGCAGAAGTACGGATAAGTGACTTGGAAGACAGAATGGTGGAATTCACTGCTGCGGAACAGACTAAAGAAAAAAGAATGAAAAGAAATGAAGACAGCCTAAGAGACCTCTGGGACAACATTAAACGCAACAACATTCGCATTATAGGGGTCCCAGAAGGAGAAGAGAGAGAGAAAGGACCCGAGAAAATATTTGAAGAGATTATAGTCGAAAACTTCCCTAACATGGGAAAGGAAATAGCCACCCAAGTCCAGGAAATGCAGAGAGTCCCAAGAAGGATAAACCCAAGGAGAAACACGCTGAGACACATAGTAATCAAATTGACAAAAATTAAAGAAAAATTATTGAAAGCAACAAGGGAAAAACAATAGATAACATACAAGGGAACTCCTGTATGGTTAACAGCTGATTTCTCAGCAGAAACTCTACAAGCCAGAAGGGAGTGGCACGATATATTTAAAATGATGAAAGGAAGAACCTACAACCAAGATTACGCTACCTGGCAAGGATCTCATTCGGATTCAACGGAGAAATCGAAAGCTTTACAGACAAGCAGAAGCTAAGAAAATTCAGCACCACCAAACCAGCCCTAAAACAAATGCGAAAGGAACTTCTCTAAGTCGGAAGTACTCCCACAAGAGAAGAAAAGGGCCTACAAAAGGAAACCCATAACAATTAAGAAAATGGTAATAGGAACATACATATCAATAATTACCTTAAACTTGAATGGATTAAATGCTCCAACCAAAAGACAGAAGCTTGTTGAATGGATACAAAATCAAGACCCGTATATATTGCTGTCTGCAAGAGACCCACTTCAGACCTAGGGACACATATAGACTGAAAGTGATGGGATGGAAAAAGATATTCCATGCAAATGGAAATGAAAAGAAAGCTGGAGTAGCAATACTCATATCAGATAAAATAGACTTTAAAATAAAGAACGTTACAAGAGACAAGGAAGGACACTACATAATGATCAAGGGATCAATCCAAGAAGAAGATATAACAATTATAAATATATATGCACCCAGCATAGGAGCACCTCAATACATAAGGCAACTGCTAACAGCTATAAAAGAGGAAATCAACAGTAGCACAATAATAGTGGGGAACTTTAACATCTCACTTACACCAATGGACAGATCATCCAGACAGAAAAGTAATAAGGAAACACAAGCTCTAAATGACACAATAGGCCAGATAGATTTAATATTTATAGGACATTCCATCCCAAAACAGCAGATTACACTTTCTTCTCAAGTGCACACGGAACATTCTCCAGGATAGATCACATCTTGGGTCACAAATCAAGCCTCAGTAAATTTAACAAAATTGGAATTATATCAAGCATCTTTTCTGACCACAACGCTATGAGATTAGAAATGAATTACAGGGGAAAAAATGTAAAAAAGACAAACACATGAAGGCTAAACAGTACGTTACTAAATAATCAAGAGATCACTGAAGAAATCAAAGAGGAAATCAAAAAATACCTAGAGACAAATTACAGCGAAAACATGACGATCCAAAACCTATGGGATACAGCAAAAGCAGTTCTAAGAGGGAAGTTTATAGCAGTACAAGCCTACCTCAATAAACAAGAAAAATCTCATAAAAAATTTAACCTTACACCTAAAGGTACTAGAGAAAGAAGAACAAACAAAACCCAGAGTTAGTAGGAGAGAAATCATAAAGATCACAGCAGAAATAAATGAAATAGAAACAAAGAAAACAATGGCAAAGATCAATAAAAGTAAAAGCTGGTTCTTTGAGAAGATAAACAAAATTGATAAACCTTTAGCCAGACTCATCAAGAAAAAGAGGGAGAGGACTCAAATCAATAAAATTAGAAGTGAAAAAGGAGAAGTTACAAGGTACACTGCAGAAATACAAAGCATCATAAGAGACTACTACAAACAACTCTTTGCCAATACAATGGACAACCTGGAAGAAATGGACAAATTCTTAGAAAGGTATAACCTTCCAAGGCTGAACCAGGAAGTAATAGAAAACATGAACAAACCAGTCACAAGTAATGAAATTGAAACTGTGATTAAAAATCTTCCAACAAACAAAAGTCCAGGACCAGATGGCTTCACAGGTGAATTCTGTCAAACATTTAGAGAAGAGCTAACAACCATCCTTCTCAAACTCTTACAAAAAATTGCAGAGGAAGGAACACTCCCAAACTCATTCTATGAGGCCACCATCACCCTGATACCAAAACCAGACAAAAATACTACAAAAAAAAGAGAATTACGGACAGATAACACTGATGAATATAGATGCAAAAATCCTCAACAAAATACTAGCAAACAAAATCCAACAACACATTAAAAGGATCATACACCATGATCAAGTGTGATTTTCCCAGGGATGCAAGGATTCTTCAATATACACAAATCAGTCAATGTGACACCATGGTATTAACAAATTGAAGAATAAAAACCATGTGATTATCTCAATAGATTCAGAAAAAGCTTTTGACAAAGTTCAACACCCATTTATGATAAAAACTCTCCAGAAAGTGGGCGTAGGGGGAACCTACCTCAACATAATAGAGGCCACATTTGACAAACCCACAGCAAACATCATTCTCAATGGTGAAAAACTGATAAGCATTCCTCTAAGATCAGGAACAAGACAAGGATGTCCACTCTTGCCACTATTATTCAGTATAGTTTTGGAAGTCCTAGCCACAGCAATAAGAGAAGTAAAAGAAGTAAAACGAATATAAATTGGAAAAGAAGAAGTAAAACTGTCACTGTTTGCAGATGACATGATACTGTACATAGAGAATCCTAAAGATGCCACCAGAAAACTACTAGAGCTAATCGATGAATTTGGCAAAGTTGCAGAATACAAAATTAATGCACAGAAATCTTTGGCATTCCTATACACCAAAACTGAAAAATCTGAAAGAGGAATTAAGGAAGGAATCCCATTTACCTTTGCAACAAAAAGAGTAAAATACCTAGGAATAAACCTACCTAGGGAGACAAAAGACCTGCATGCAGAAAACTATAAGACACTGATGAAAGAAATTAAAGATGATACCAACAGATGGAGAGATTTACCATGTTCTTGGATTGGAAGAATCAACATTGTGAAAATGACTGTACTACCCAAAGCAATCTACAGATTCAATGCAATCCCTATCAAATTACCGATGGCATTTTTTACAGAACTAGAACAAATCATCTTAAAATATGTATGGAGACACAAAAGACCCCAAATAGCCAAAGCAGTCTTGAGGGAAAAAAACGGAGCTGGAGGAATCAGACTCCCTGACTTCAGACTATACTACAAAGCTACGGTAATCAAGACAATATGGTACTGGCACAAAAGCAGAAACATAGATCAATGGAACAAGATAGAAAGCCCAGAGATAAACCCACTCACCTATGGTCAACTAATCTAAGATAAAGGAGGCAAAGATATAAAATGGAGAAAAGACAGTCTCTTCAATAAGTGGTGCTGGGAAAACTGGACAGCTACATGTAAAAGAATGAAATTAGAACACTCTTTAACACCATACACAAAAATAAACTCAAAATGGATTCGAAACCTAAATGTTAAGACTGGACACTATAAACCTCTTGAGGAAAACATAGGAAGAACACTCTATGATATAAATCACAGGAAGATCTTTTTTGATCCACCTCCTAGAGTAATGGAAATAAAAACGAAAGTAAACAAATGAGACCTAATGAAACCTAAAAGCTTTTGCAAAGCAAAGGAAGCTACAAACAAGACGAAAAGACAACCCTTAGAACGGGAGAAAATATTTGCAAACGAATCAATGGACAAAGGATCACTTTCCAAAATATATAAACAGCTCATGTAGCTCAATATTAAAAAAACAACGCAATCCAAAAATGGGCAGAAGACCTAAATAGACATTTCTCCAAAGAAGACATACAAATGGACAAGAAGCACATGAAAAGCTGCTCAACATCACTAATTATTAGAGAAATGCAAATCAAAACTACAATGAGGTATCACCTTACACCAGTTAGAATGAGCATCATCAGAAAATCTACAAACAACAAATGCTGGAGAGGGTGTGGAGAAAAGGGAACCCTCTTGCACTGTTGGTGAGAATGTAAATTGATACAGCCACTATGGAGAAGAGTATGGAGGTTCCTTAGAAAACTAAAAATAGAATTACCATATGATCCAGCAATCCCACTACTGGGCATATACCCAGAGAAAACCATAATTCAGAAAGACACATGCACCCCAGTGTTCACTGCGGCACTATTTACAATAGCCAGGTCGTGGAAGCAACCTAAATGCCCATTGACAGACGAATGGATAAAGAAGTTGTGGTACATATATACAATGGAATATTATTCAGCCACAAAAAGGAACGAAATTGGGTCATATGTAGAGACGTGGATGGATCTAGAGACTGTCATACAGAGTGAAGTAAGTCAGAAAGAGAAAAACAAATATCGTATATTAACGCATGTATGTGGAACCTAGAAAAATGGTACAGATGAACCAGTTTGCAGGGCAGAAATAGAGACACAGATGTAGAGGACAAACGTATGGACACCAAGGGGGTGTCCAAGGGGCAGCATGGGGTGGTGATGGTGGGATGCATTGGGAGATTGGGATTGACATGTATACACTAATATGTATAAAATAGATAACTAATAAGAACTTGCTGTATAAAAAAATAAAATCCAAAAATATAAAAAAGAGGGTACAGAAACAATTTAACTTTCTCCATGTTATAAAATTCAGTTATCCATTCTTTCTGAAGTTATACTCTCAGGTGTAGCTGAGGGGCAGATGGGAGAAGAAGCTAACGTATATTCACCTACTACCACATGCCAAGCATCTGCTAGACATCTTACATATACTTATTTGTGTTCCCTGTTCTCTGTTATTCTCATTTTACAGATGGAGAAACTGTGGCTTAGTGTATTCATTGTCTGTCACTGTATATCAAATTAACAGCTTTAAACAACAAACATTTATGGTCTTTCATAGTTTGAGGGTCAGTGTTTCAGGAGCAGATTAGCTGGGTGGTTCTGGCTGAGGATTTCATGAGGGTGCACTCAGAATGTGGCAGGGGCTGCAGTCATCTGAGGCCTGACTGATGCTGGAAAATTTACTTCCATTCACATGATTGTTGGCGGAAAGCCTCAGTTCCTAGCCTCATGGATCTTTCCATAGAGCTGCCTGTATGAATGACCTCACAACATAGAATGGTCCAGGAGAGACAGACACCAAGATGGAAGCCATAATGCCTTTTTTGACTTAGTCTTTGTAGTTGGACACTGTCAATTCTGCTTTATTCTATTTGTTAGAAGGGGATAATTAGGCTCTACCTCTTGAAGGGGGAAGTATTAAAGAATTTGTAGACATGTTTTAAAACCGCCACACTCAGGGAGGTGCCATCACCTGC
The DNA here is from genome assembly GCF_949774975.1 of Lagenorhynchus albirostris. Lineage (NCBI taxonomy): Eukaryota > Metazoa > Chordata > Mammalia > Artiodactyla > Delphinidae > Lagenorhynchus > Lagenorhynchus albirostris. The sequence continues at coordinate 73,125,756 of NC_083108.1, forward strand.
CAAAGTTCATAGAGTTTGTCAGTGGTAGAGGTTAGACGCAACCATAGTTCTAGATGGTTCCCCACTCTTTTCTTTTCACTGTTCCGTGATTTCTCCCTGACTGAGGAATGGAGAGCTGTTTGCCCTTAACGCTAATTAGCCCCAGACTGTAAGGGTTGTTATTTGCCTTTAGAGCTCCCCTCTTTCTGTCTCTGTCTATCGTCCGTCACACCTAAGCAGCATCCTTCTTATTCTACATTGGAATTTTGAATCTCCTGTGAAAATGGGAAACCTGGTAACTTTTAGTGTGAATTGTGTGTAAATCAAGAGTCTGTAGGGCTTCCCTGGTGGCGCAGTGGTTGAGAGTCCGCCTGCCGATGCAGGGGACACGGGTTCGTGCCCCGGTCCGGGAAGATCCCACATGCCGCGGAGTGGCTGGGCCCGTGAGCCATGGCCGCTGAGCCTGTGCGTCCGGAGCCTGTGCTCCGCAGCGGGATAGGCTGCAACAGTGAGAGGCCCGCGTACCGCAAAAAAAAAAAAAAAAGAGTCTGTAGGCTCTGAGTGAATATTTGGGGTTTCTCCTATATCAGGTGGCTTTTATAACATTTTGGAGTGTTCTCAGAGCTTTCTTCCTCTATTCCTGATTCTTCATCTCTCAGATCATTGAGGTTGTGGGTAGCTTTTGGATGAAATAATGGTAATTATAAGGGTCTGTTTAATTTATCCTTTGTATAACTCTTCAGAGCTTTCAAAGGTCATTTATATGCAGCATATCACTTGATTGTCATAAAAGATCCATTAATAAAATGGGGGCAAGTGATATGATCTTCTGGATAAGCTTAGTGTTGAGCCACCACTTACCTAGGTATCTTCATTCTCTTGATACCTGCTTGGCACTGCATCCTTTTCCCCTACAGGCCACTCCTCTTTCTGCTGGGTCCTACAGTAGGCAGAGCAATAGGAGCTTGTGGTCTTGGAATTGTAGGGGAAGAAAACTTTTCTTCTACCCTCTTAAGTTCCGTCATGCAGGACTGTAATTAACCACAAAAGACAGATTAACAGAAGAAAAGACAAACAGATTTTATTCATGTTAATATTTTTTTTTCTTTTTTTTTTTAACCTTGCTTTTGGAGATTTTGATTAAAAAGTGCCGTGTATGACAGGGTTTCTTGATCTGCATATGGAGTTCTGATTTTTTTTTTTAACACACACTGTATTTTATTTTTACAAGAGATAAATAAACTGACACCAAGCATTGTAAATGGATGACCACAACAAAAGCAACAATTATTGCAATTACGAAACACACTCATACTATGTCATAATATTGACATTCAGTCCAGTAATCCTCCCCTGTAACAGCTCCTTTACTTTGCAGTGAAAATTGATTTGTATATTTTTTGCTTCTGAGTCCTTGTGGGATTTTTTTTTTATTCAAACAGAAACTCACAGAAATTATAATCATCCTCATCAGTTCACTCAGTCCCATGTAATTAATTTTTTTTCATCTTGATCTTTTGTTAGCACTTTTATGAATTCATCAGTTTTCCATTAGTTCTGAAAATACTTATTCATTCACTTCAGTAGTATAGTCAGTTACCAGAAACGTGTACTTGTCAGAGTCTTTTCCATGAATTCCTTGAGAATGAAACCCTTTTATAGGAACATTTTTGCAGAAGCATCAGAATACACCCAGAACTGTCTGTAAATGACAAAAGACTTAAAAATGACCACGGTTAAAGATTTGATGAAAGTTCATAATAATGCAATTGACAAGGAAATTTAGTTATTCCTGAGATATACATTTTAAAGTAATAACTAGAATTATGACTTATAACATTATACCAGAACATATAAGATTTTTAGAAATTTCATGTAATGTCTGAAACATTTATATTAACATATTTCCATACAAATAACCCAAAGAAAGTTTAGTCTTAGTTGTTTTTTCATTTGCCTGTTTTTTTATACTGCAGGTTCTTATTAGTCATCAATTTTATACACATCAGTGTATACATGTCAATCCCAATTGCCTAATTCAGCACACCACCATCCCCACCCCACCGCGGTATTCCCCCCTTGGTGTCCATACGTTTGTTCTCTACATCTGTGTCTCAACTTGTGCCCTGCAAACCAGTTCATCTGTACCATTTTTCTGGGTTCCACATACATGCGTTAATATATGATATTTGTTTTTCTCTTCTGACTTACTTCACTCTGTATGACAGTCTCTAGATCCATCCACGTCTCTACATATGACCCAATTTCATTCCTTTTTATGGCTAATATTCCATTGTATATATGTACCACTTCTTTATCCATTCGTCTGTCGATGGGCATTTAGGTTGCCTCCGTGACCTGGCTATTGTAAATAGTGCCGCAGTGAACACTGGGGTGCATGTGTCTTTCTGAATTATGGTTTTCTCTGGGTATATGCCCAGTAGTGGGATTGCTGGATCATATGGTAATTCTATTTTTAGTTTTCTAAGGAACCTCCATACTCTTCTCCATAGTGGCTGTATCAATTTACATTCCCACCAACAGCTCAAGAGGGTTCCCTTTTCTCCATACCCTCTCCAGCATTTGTTGTTTGTAGATTTTCTGATGATGCCCATTCTAACTGGTGTAAGGTGATACCTCATTGTAGTTTTGATTTGCATTTCTCTAATAATTAGTGATGTTGAGCAGCTTTTCATGTGCTTCTTGTCCATTTGTATGTCTTCTTTGGAGAAATGTCTATTTAGGTCTTCTGCCTATTTTTGGATTGAGTTGTTTGTTTCTTTAATATTGAGCTGCATGAGCTGTTTATATATTTTGGAGTTTAATTCTTTGTCCGGTGATTCGTTTTCAAGTATTTTCTCCCATTCTGAGGGTTGTCTTTTCGTCTTGTTTATGGTTTCCTTTGCTGTGCAAAAGCTTTGAAGTTTCATTAGGTCCCATTTGTTTATTTTCGTTTTTATTTCCATTACTCTAGGAGGTGGATCAAAAAAGACCTTGCTGTGATTTATGTCAAAGAGTGTTCTTCCTATGTTTTCCTCAAGAAGTTTATAGTTTCCATTCTTAACATTTAGGTTTCGAATCCATTTTGAGTTTATTTTTGTGTATGGTGTTAAAGAGTGTTCTAATTTCATTCTTTTACATGTAGCTGTCCAGTTTTCCCAGCACCACTTATTGAAGAGACTGTCTTTTCTCCATTTTATATCTTTGCCTCCTTTGTCATAGATTAGTGGACCATAGGTGCATGGGTTTATCTCTGGGCTTTCTATCTTGTTCCATTGATCTATGTTTCTGCTTTTGTGCCAGTACCATATTGTCTTGATTACCGTAGCTTTGTAGTATAGTCTGAAGTCAGGGAGTCTGATTCCTCCAGCTCCGTTTTTTTCCCTCAAGACTGCTTTGGCTATTTGGGGTCTTTTGTGTCTCCATACATATTTTAAGATGATTTGTTCTAGTTCTGTAAAAAATGCCATCGGTAATTTGATAGGGATTGCATTGAATCTGTAGATTTCTTTGGATAGTATAGTCATTTTCACAATGTTGATTCTTCCAATCCAAGAACATGGTAAATCTCTCCATCTGTTGGTATCATCTTTAATTTCTTTCATCAGTGTCTTATAGTTTTCTGCATGCAGGTCTTTTGTCTCCCTAGGTAGGTTTATTCTAGGTATTTTATTCTTTTTGTTGCAGTGGTAAATTGGATTGTTTCCATAATTTCTCTTTCAGATTTTTCATCATTAGTGTATAGGAATGCACGAGATTTCTGTGCATTAATTTTGTATCCTGCAACTTTACCAAATTCATTGATTAGCTCTAGTAGTTTTCTGGTGGCATCTTTAGGATTCTCTATGTATAGTGTCATGTCATCTGCAAACAGTGACAGTTTTACTTTTTCTTTTCCAAATTGTATTCCTTTTATTTCTTTTTATTCTCTTATTGCTGTGGCTAGGACTTCCAAAACTATGTTGAATGATAGTGGTGAAAGTGGATATCCTTGTCTCGTTCCTGATCTTAGAGAAAATGCTTTCAGTTTTTCACCATTGAGAATGATGTTTGCTGTGGGTTTGTCACATATGGCCTTTATTTTGTTGAGGTAGGTTCCCTCTATGCCCACTTTCTGGAGAGTTTTTTTTTTTTTTATCATAAATGGGTTTTGAACTTTGTCAGAAGCTTTTTCTGCATCTATTGAGATGAACATATGGTTTTTATTCTTCAATTTGTTAATATGGTGTATCACATTGATTGATTTGTGTATATTGAAGAATCCTTGCATCCCTGGGATAAATCCCACTTGATCATGGTGTATGATCCTTTTTTTTTTTTTGGCGGTACGTGGGCCTCTCACTGTTGTGGCCTCTCCCGTTGCGGAGCACAGGCTCCGGACACGCAGGCTCATCGGCCATGGCTCACAGGCCTATCCGCTCCGCAGCATGTGGGATATTCCCGGACCAGGGCACGAACCCGTGTCCCCTGCATCGGCAGGCAGACTCTCAATCACTGCGCCATCAGGGAAGCCCTGTATGATCCTTTTAATGTGTTGTTGGATTCTGTTTGCTAGTATTTTGTTGAGGATTTTTGCATCTATATTCATCAGTGATATTGGTCTGTAATTTTCTTTTTTTGTAGTATCTTTGTCTGGTTTTGTTATCAGGGTGATGGTGGCCTCATAGAATGTGTTTGGGAATGTTCCTTCCATACAATTTTTGGAAGAGCTTGAGAAGGATGGGTGTTAGCTCTTCTCTACATGTCTGATAGAATTCACTTGTGAAGCCATCTGGTCCTGGGCTTTTGTTTGTTGGAAGATTTTTAATCACAGTTTCAATTTAATTATTTGTGATGGTATGTTCATATTTTCTGTTTCTTCCTGGTTCAGTGTTAGAAGGTTATACCTTTCTAAGAATTTGTCCATTTCTTCCAGGTTTTCCATTTCATTGGCATAAAGTTGCTTGTAGTAGTCTCTTAGGATGCTTTTATTTCTGCAGTGTCTGTTGTAACTTCTCCTTTTCATTTCTAATTTTATTGATTTGAGTCCTCTCCCTCTTTTTCTTGATGAGTCTGGCTAATGGTTTATCAATTTTGTTTATCTTCTCAAAGAACCAGCTTTTAGTTTTAGTGATCTTTGCTTTTCTTTTCTTTGTTTCTATTTCATTTATTTCTGCTCTGGTCTTTATGATTTGTTTCCTTTTGCTAACTTTGGGTTTTGTTTGTTCTTCTTTCTCTAGTACCTTTAGGTGTAATGTTAGATTGTTTACTTGAGATTTTTCTTGTTTCTTGAGGTAGGCTTGTATAGCTATAAGCTTCCCTCTTAAAACTGCTTTTGCTGTATCCCATAGGTTTTGGATCATCGTGTTTTCATTGTCTTTGTCTCTAGGTATGTTTTGATTTCTTCTTTGATTTCTTCAGTGATCTCTTGGTTATTTAGTAACGTATTGTTTAGCCTCCATGTGTTTGTGTTTTTCACGTTTTTTTCCCTGTAATTCATTTCTAATCTCATAGCGTTGTGGTCAGAAAATATGCTTGAAATAATTTCAATTTTCTTAAATTTACTGAGCCTTGATCTATGACCCAAGATGTGATCTATCCTGGAGCATGTTTTGTGCTCACTTGAGAAGAAAGTGTAATCTGCTGTTTTTGGATGGAATGTCCTATAAATATCAATTAAATCTATCTGGTCTCTTGTGTCATTTAAAGTTTCTGTTTCCTTATTTATTTTCATTTTGGGTGATCTGTCCATTGGTGTTAGTGAGGTGTTAAAGTCCCCCACTATTATTGTGTTACTGTTGATTTCCTCTTTTATAGCTGTTAGCAGTTGCCTTATGTATTGAGGTGCTCCTATGTTGGGTGCATATATATTTATAATTGTTATATCTTCTTCTTGGATTGATCTCTTGATCACTATGTAGTGTCCTTCCTTGTCTATCGTAACGTTCTTTATTTTAAAGTCTATTTTATCTGATATGAATATAACTACTCCAGCTTTCTTTTGATTTCCATTTGCATGGAATATCTTTTTCCATTCCCTCACTTTCAGTCTGAATGTGTCCCTAGGTCTACAGTGGGTCTCTTGTAGACAGCATATATATGGGTCTTTTTTTTGTATCCATTCAGCAAGCCTGTGTCTTTTGGTTGGAGCAATTAATCCATTCACGTTTAAGGTAGTTATCGATATGTATGTTTCTATGACTGTTTTCTTAATTGTTTTGTGTTTTTTTGTGTAGGTCCTTTTCTTCTCTGTGTTTCCCACTTAGAGAAGTTCCTTCACATTTGTTGTAGAGCTGGTTTGGTGGTGCTGAATTCTCTTAGCTTTTGCTTGTCTGTAAAGCTTTTCATTTCTCCATCGAATCTGAATGAGATCCTTGCCAGATAGAATAATCTTCGTTTTAGGTTCTTCCCTTTCATCACTTTAAGTATATCATGCCACTCCCTTCTGGCTTGTAGAGTTTCCGCTGAAAAATCAGCTGATAAAAGCTGATAATCTTATGGGGTTTCCTTTGTATGTTATTTTTTGTTTTTCCCTTGCTGCTTTTAATATTTTTTCTTTGAATATAATTGTTGTTAGTTTGATTAATATGTGTCTTGGTGTGTTTTTCCTAGGGTTTGTCCTGTATGGGCCTCTCTGTGCTTCCTGGACTTGCGTGACCATTTCCTTTCCTATGTTAGTGAAGTTTTTGATTATAATCTCTTCAAATATTTTCTCAGACCCTTTCTTTTTTCTCTTCTTCTTCTGGGACCCCTGTAATTTGAATGTTGATGCGTTTTTTGTTGTCCCAGAGGTCTCTGAAGATTGTCTTCAATTCTTTTCAATCTTTTTTCTTTATTCTGTTCCTCAGCAGTTATTTCCACCATTTTGTCGTCCAGCTCACTTATCCATTCTTCTGCCTCAGTTATTCTGTTATTCATTCCTTCTAGTGTATTTTTCATTTCAGTTATTATGCTGTTCATCTTTTTTTTGACTTTCTTTAAGTTTAATTTTTATTTATTTTTTATTGAAGTATAGTTGATTTACAATATTGTGTTAGTTTCAGTTGTACAGCAAAGTGATTCGGTTATACATACATACATATGTGTGTGTATCTATATTCTTCTTTCATTCTATTCCATTGTAGGTTATCACAGAATATTTTTTTTTATGCTGTTCATCTTTGTTTGTTTGTTCTTTAGTTCTTTTAGATCTTTGTTAAACATTTCTTGTATTTTCTCAATCCATGCCTCCATTCTATTGCCAAGATTCTGGATCATGTTTACTATCATTACTCTGAATTCTTCTTCAGGTAGATTGCCTATTTCCTCTTCATTTATTTGGTCTTGTAGGTTTTTACCTTGCTCCTTCATCTGTGAAGGATATTTTTTTGCCTTCTCTTTTTTTTTTTTTTTTTTTGTTAATGAGTGGGATTGTGTTTCTATCTTACTGGTTATTTGGCCTGAGGCTTCCAACACTGGAGTTTGTAGGCTATTCAGTAGAGCTGGGTCCTGGCGCTGAGGTGAGGAACTCTGTGAGACCTCACTCAATTGAATATTCCCTGGGGCCTGAGGTTCTCTGTTAGTCCAGTGGTTCGGACTCGGAGCTCCCACTGTAGGATCTTCGGCCTGACCCCTAGCTTGTGAACCAAGATCCTGCAAGCCAGGTGGGTCAGCAAAAAAAGGGAACGATAAGGTAAAAAATAAAATTAGACTAGGAAACTAACAGATATGTTAGAAAGAGTATAAAAATAAAAATGTAGATGAATCAACAACTGGAAGGTACATCAGTACCACAATAGTAAAAAAGAGGAGAAGGGAAAAGAAACAAAAAGGGTGGGGGGGGCAAAGGCCTTGGCTGTGGAGGGCGGGGCCTAAGCAAGGGCGAGGTTTGGGCGATGGGCATGGCTTATACTTAGGACCCACAGGGCTGGAAAAGGCCCTGGGGGCTGTGGGGGGTGGGGCTTAGGCTCAAAGAACAAAAGAGGCCCAGGCATGATCCCCATCCCTGGTCTCAGAAGGCAACGGACCTCACCTGGGAGCCCAGCAAACTTCTGGGCTCGAGTGGGTAGAGCAAATGCTGTCCTCTCTTCCCCTGCTCCTCCAGTCTGGGGTCTGGGAGGGTCCCTCAGCGTGCCTCTCCTGATCTCTCCGGCCTCCCTCCTATGGCCCCAGGACCCATGCGGGCTGGATGGGGCTTTGGAGTGGGGTGGCCGGAGTGGGCCAGGCGATCACCCTCCGCTCCTCTCCTGCTCTTCCCGGACAGTCCCTCCTGCCTGCATCTCCTGATCTCCCTGGCTTCAAGGGTGCTGAGCCTGTCTGGCCTCCACTTCTCCTCCCCCCTCAGTCCCCCTATGTCCTACCGGTTCACTTTGGGGTTCCTCCCGTCTCCTTGGGCATCAGAGTTCCCCACCAGTGGCCGGCAGGCACCCTAGTTGTGGGGAGACACTAACTCCACGTCTTCCCACACTGCCATCTTCCTGAAGACAGTTTGATCTTTCTAACATGCAGATCTAATTACTCCTCCTGAGGCTTGCATCTTTTCCATGCCTCCCTGTGTCCCTTGGGATAAATTCTAAGCTCATCGATGTGATTTATGAGGCTTTGCTGACTGCTTCACCCTCATACTCTCTGGTCTAGTCAAGTTGTAATGCTGCCCCTTCAGTTTCCTCTGTGACTTCTGGGCCTTTGCACATGATATTCTGTCTATCTGGAATGCCATTCCTTTTCCCCTTCCATCTCCTGCCTATCCTTCAGTTTACCTCCTCTGAGAAGCCTCCCAGATCCCCTCAAGTCTGCATTAGGTGCTCCTCATTGGTGCTGTCACATCTCTGGTACTTCCCTTCCCTGCCATTTTCTGGCATGAATGACAGAGCTCTATGTGGTGACAGACTGGCTCTGCTTTCTTCACTGCTATGTCCCCAGTCTCTAGCATGGTGCCTAGAATAAGTCGCTGGTAATATATGTTGAATAGATTACAGACCTTGCTTCCCAGACCAATCTGTCATCTTGCATCCTATTGTTCAGAAGCATCCCAGTGATGGGAAGGAAATCCAATACCACCTTATAGAAAATCAACCCCCAATACAAGTCTAACACATAGTGGGCCAATGGTCTTGGTACCCCCCATGGTGACAGAACAGCTAACACACCTCCCAAAGTGTCCCTTGACCCACTGGAGTAATTGTTCTACTTTTGCACCCTTGTTTGAAACCCACCAATGGTTTCCCAGTGTATTTAGAATAAAACTCAAGCTCACCTTACAACCTACAAAGTACTGAATGACCTGACCCTTTCCACCTTCCCGATCTCATCTTTCCCCACTCTCTTTCTTCATCATACCCCTTCCCTGGATCACTTGACTTCAGCTGCACCATACCAGTCATCTCTGTTTCTACCTCAGGACCTTTGCACTTGCTGTTCTTTCTGGCTAGTCCCTCTCCTCCTTCTAGTCTCAGTTCAAATGGCTCTCCCTTTGACAAGCCCTCTAAAGTAGAGCTTATCTAAAGTAGCCCCTTGCTCAGTCCCTCTGCATTCCATTATCTTATTTTACTGTCTTTATAGTACTTAGACTTGTCTGAGAGGACTTACTCAGTCCCTCTGCATTCCATTATCTTATTTTACTGTCTTTATAGTACTTAGACTTGTCTGAGAGGACTTACTCAGTCCCTCTGCATTCCATTATCTTATTTTACTGTCTTTATAGTACTTAGACTTGTCTGTATATACTTTTTCTGTTTATAGTTTGCCTCTCCCTGCTTGTATGTACATTCCTTGTCATCTCATACATGGCTGTTTCCCCCGTGCCTAGAACAGTGCCTTGAATCTAGGAGGTGCTCAATAAGTACTTGTTCAATGAATGTGCAATTAGAGAATTAAGCTTTTCAGCAAGCAGAAATACTTCCAGGGACCAGTGTAGGCAGATTCCAAGCATTCTTTCTTTCTTACTTTTTAGTTTGTTAATCAATTTTATTCTTACTTTTTAGTTTGTTAATCAATTTTAATCAATCCAAGGAGAGCATAAATTTATTTATTTATTTTTGGCTGGGTTGGGTCTTCGTTCCTGTGCACAGGCTTTCTCTAGTTGCTGAGACCGGGGGCTACTCTTCATTGCAGTGCACAGGCTTCTCTTGCTGCGGGGCATGGGCTCAAGGCACATGGGCTTCAGCAGTTGCGGCATGTGGGCTCAGTAGTTGTGGCTAGCGGGCTCTAGAGCGCAGGCTCAGTAGTTGTGACGCACAGGCTTAGTTGCTCCGCCACATGTGGGATCTTCCCGGACCAGGGCTTGAACCTGTGTCCCCTGCATTGGCAGGCGGATTTTTAGCCACTGCACCACCAGAGAAGTCCCTGTAATTATGTCTTTTCATTTTTATATAATAGAGCTGGTTCATGGTCCCATGGTTTTATGGGTTTAGACGCATGTAGTCCTGTAACCACTACCACAATTGGAGATAGTCAGCTGAGCTTTATTTTTACTATCCCGGAAAAGGTGTAAGAATTCTGCCGTAGGAAATTCATGCCACTCTTCTAGGAATTTTTTTTTTTTTTTTTTTTGCGGTACGTGGGCCTCTCACCGCTGTGGCCTCTCCTGCCGTGGAGCACAGGCTCTGGACGCGCAGGCTTAGCAGCCATGGCTCACGGGCCCAGCTGCTCCGCGGCATGTGGGATCCTCCCTGACCGGGGCATGAACCCGTGTCCCCTGCATCGGCAGGCGGACTCTCAACCACTGCGCCACTAGGGAAGCCCCTAGGAATGTTTTAACCGTGCCTGGATCCTTACTCATCCTATCCAGAGCAGCTTGGAGAGAAATCATTGCCATTATTTCTTACTTTAGTGTTTAGTTCTAGCAAATAGAAATACTCTTATATAATTGTTCTAGTCAGGAAGGAAGAAAAAAAGGAAAAATAATTAGAGTCCCCTCAATGAAATTAGCAGCCTGCATCAGGGTAACAGTCCTTCCTACTCCTTAATTGAAATGGATGTGCATATGGCTAGTGGCTCAGGCATTTGTCAAATATAGGTGCATCGGCCAGAATCCTAGCTGTCGCTACCACATTTCCCCCTGCTCTGCAGTGTGACATTTTTGGAACACTAATGAAATCCAGACTGTAAAGATTCCAGTGAAGAAATAAAGTGGAAACAAAACAATCTCTTACAAACCCACGCTCTGCTTTAAATAAAGAGCAATGTCTTTTGAATAATTCAGCCCTGACTGTCAAAATATTTTTTTGGTGGGTGTGGGCTATTCATATAGAACTATTCCAGGGGCCTCTTAATTGCAGCCTTTAGTGCATTTTCAGGGCTGAAACAAGTCTGATTGTTTCTTGTTTTATTTTCCCATCACATACCTGGATCTTGAAAAGATGTTGTGATTGAGGTTAAATACATTGTTACCCTGATTCTTTTTTATTTTTTAATTTATTTTTATTTATTTATTTTTGGCTGCGTTGGGTCTTCGTTGCTGTACACGCAGGCTTTCTCTAGTTGTGGCGAGCGGGGGCTACTCTTCGTTGCGGTGCGCGGGCTTCTCCTTGCGGTGACTTCTCTTGTTGCAGCGCACGGGCTCTAGGTGTGTGGGCTTCAGTAGTTGTGGCACGTGGGCTCAGTATTTGTGGCACGCGGGCTCTAGAGCGTAGGCTCAGTAGTTGTGGCACACCGGCTTAGTTGCTCCGCGGCATGTGGGATCTTCCTGGACCAGGGTTCAAACCCTTGTTCCCTGCATTGGCAGGTGGATTCTTAACCACTGAGATACCACGGAAGTCCCTATCCCGATTCTTAGAACGCATATCTCTTTAATGGGGCTGGGAACCAGGGTGGAAATCTTGTAATTATTTCCTCTCCGGAAGTTGTTAGCATTTCACCTTTGTTCTGTTAAACTTTTCACCTGTGACTGGGGCTCTCTTGTCTGCCCTTGGGGTTCCCTGAGGAGTGTCTGGGCCCTCAGAGAGAGTTTTACTTTTTAACTTCTAATATCTTCAAGGTGAAATCCAAAGAGAGCATCTGCGGTATAAAGAAGGTTATTCAAGGAGGGCTGGCTGGTGACAAAGTTCTACCTATTCAATAATAGTAATAAAATGATAATAATAATAATAATTCCTATCTATTGAACTCCACCTCTGTGCTGGGTCTGTGTTAAGTCCATTCTCTCCCTAAGCTCATTTAACTGGCACAACAGCCCTGTGAGGTGGGTCTAATTATGCCCACTTTACAGATGGAGAAACTGAGACTCAGAGAGGGCAAAGTGCATGCCCAAAGTCACAGAGATGGTAGAGGTCATTGTGCAGATTAAAGCCCAGGACTGTCTGACTTCAAAGCCCACGGTCTTCCTTGTTCTGCTAAATAGAGGCTCCAGACTGATGCATGAGGGCAGTTGTCTGGGAGGTCGGCCACCAACTGAGTTTGTTTAGGGCCCAGCTTCATGAGAATCCCCCAGTGTGCTGATTGGAGAGCCCAGGCATTCTCCTCCCTGGGAATGAGGTGTCAGGGGTGCTCTTGCTGGCCTGGTAGTTCACAGAACAGTCTCTGCAGTCAGGCAGATCTGGGAGGTTTGACTCCTGGCTCTGCCACTTCTAGTTATGGTAGGCTGAATAATAATGGCCCCTAAATATGTTCATTCCCTAATCCCTGGAACCTGTGAATGTTACCTCATATGGCAAAAGGGACTTTGTAGGTGTGATTAAATTAAAGATCTTGAGATGGGGGATTATCCTGGATTATCTGGGGGACCTAATATAATTATGAGGATCCTTAGAGAGGCAGGAGGGTCAGAGTTAAGGAGTATGACAACTGTTTTCATCTGTTTGGGCCACTACAACAAAATACCACAGACTGGCTGGCTTATAAACAACAAACATTTATTTCTCACAACTCTGGAGGCTGGGAAGTCCAAGATCAAAGTGCCGGAAGATTTGGTTTCTGGTGAGGGCCAAATTCCTTGCTCATAGATAGCTGTCTTCTTGCTGTGTTATCACAAGGAGAAAGGGGTGAGGGACTCACTGGGGTCTCTTTTATAAGGGCACTAATCCCATTCATGAGAGCTCCACCCTCATCACCCAGTCACCTCCTAAATGTTCCATCTCCAAACACCACCACACTGGGGATCAGTATCAACATATGAATTTTGGGGGGCGCAAACATCCTGTCTATAGCAACAGGGAGCAGTGATTGGAGTGATGTGCTTTGAAGATGGAGGAAGGAGCCATAAGCCAAGGAAGGAATGCAGGCAGCCAATAGAAGCTGGAGAAGGCAAGGAAATAGATTCTCCCCTTAGAGCTTCTACAGGGAACCAGCCCTCCCGACACCTTGACTTTAGCCCAGTGAGCCAGATTTTGGGCTTCTGACTTCCAGAAATGTAAGAGAATAAATTTGCATTGTTTTAAGCTCCTAAATTTATGGTAAATTGTTATAGTGGCAATGCGAAAGAGATACAGCAGATGTTTGTCTTTGGGCTTATGAATGATCCTCTCTGAGCCTCAATTTCATTATCTGTGAAATGGGCATAATAGTAACAATGCCTGCATCGTAGCCCGATTCTTAAAATGAAAGAAGTTGATGCATACAAGTTCCTTCATGTTTAGCACATAGTATGTGCCGATTAAATGTTAGCTATTACTACTACCATCACTGTTATTATTATTAATGTTAATATGAAAATAAGCATGCCAATCAAAGAACCTGAAAATAAAAACCAACCTAGGAGCAACTTTTTGTTGGGCTAATTCATATTCTCTCTCTTGGAGGTTCTTATATTGTTTTATATTGGGGGACTTATTCTATGTTGGGGGACCCATGGATGAGCTTCAAAGGATCTGTGGATTCCCTATAATCATATCCCAGGACCCTGCATAATATCCAGTACACAGTAGGTGCTGCACAAGTATTTAAGGCATGATTAAAGACAGATAAAAATTGGTGTTTGTGTTTTTTGTTATTGGTTTTTTTTTTCTTTTTTCTGGCAGCTTTAAGGAGAGTCTGGCAGACCCTGGCATAACTGGGGACCTGCCTTATGGAGGTGGGCTTGCCTCCTGTCCTCAGCCATCTGGCAAAGCCTGACACCACCTCCCCAGGGCCTCCAGCACTCACTCCCCCAACCCAGTGCCAGCCCTTCCCTGCTCTGGCCACTGAAGAGGAAGTCTCCATGGTAACAGTTTCAGGGCATTAGGCCAACTGGGGCCAGAGGGAGTGAAGGAGGGAAGGGTGTCCATGCCAGCCTTTCCCAGGGACCCACTCAAGCCAGGGTGCTGTGTCTCCAATGGAGATCTCAGCTGTAGAGGGTGACAGATCCTGCAGCAATTGGGGAGTTGCTGGGGCTTATTTTTCAGTGACTTCTTTTCATACCTTGCTCCCTCCTTTTGTCATGTCCTTTCCCCAACTCTGTATAAGGATCCCGTGCCTCCTAAGAACCTTAAATTATCCACTGTTGTCAACTAAAGTCTCTGGGATTTCAAGCTGGCTCCCCCATATACTGGTAGTGTGACCTCGAGTAAAGTACTTAACCTTCCTGGGCCTCGGTTTCATCATCTGTAAAATGGGGTTTTTGTAAACATGAATAGAGAATCTGTGGTGCCCTTAGCATGATGCCTGAAAACTAGTAAATACTCAATAAAGTTTACTCTATATTATGTGTTTGAGTTGGGGAAACTGAGGCCTGGATCCTGTCCCCAGAACCCTCTTGGTCATCAACCCTATTCTCCCTTCCTCTGGGAGTAACTTCTTCCTCCTTCTTTCCCCCAATCAAACCTTGCCTGTCTGCTGTCTCTCATCATCAGGGCCCTGCTAAACAACTGGTTGTTTATCTCTGATAAATGGATCCATTCTTGAATGTTCAAAGCTGAGTTAGAGACTTTTAAAGGGGTTTTTGCATTTTAGAAGAGGATTCCCAGTGATGATAATGCCTTACTTCCAAGGCAGAATCTCGGGAGGGTAAAAGTTTCCAAGCACCAGGCAGTGGGAGAATTAAAAAGAAAAAAAAGAGATGGTGTCACTGAAGCTCAGAGAAGTCAATCAACTTGCTCAGGGCCACACAGCTGGTAAGTGGTGAAGCTGGGATTTGAACCTCTGTCTGCTTTTCAGTTGAGCTCATGTAGCATCCTCCTTTTTTTTCTCAATTGGTCTCTTAATTGTTCACCCACAGTGATGTATAGGGGAGATCATCTGTCAGATGCTCTAAAACCAGAGGTGAAATCCTGATCCAATAGCTGAAATTCGGGAGGTTGGCAGAGACAAACTGTGGTGGAGTCCCTGCCTCTCACCTTAGCTGGGAGAACAGACCGTATCAAAAACATCCCATCTTCCCCTGGGGGGATTTGAGAGGCATTTGTAATGCAGAGCTGACACTGGGCAAGGACCCAGCTTCCCACCATCACCTCTGGCTGAGCCATTTCCTTAAATTACAAGAAGACATTTTCCCCGGGCCCTAAGGTCTAAAGCTGAAGTTGAAGAGCTCCCTGCAGCCTGAGCCCTCTCTCCCTCCCTGTTTGAAGAACATCTCTTATCCATCTTTGCCTCCTCAGCTCCCTGCTTTCCCTGGGGAGCTGGAGATGGCAAGAAAACAAGAGAGAAGGGGCAAAGAATAACACTGGAGTCTCTAGGGTCAGAGTTATCGAATGAGCTGTTCCTGCTGGTCCCCTGCATGTAATTAAGACTTGCAAATCCATGTTGCTGAGGTGTTGGTGGCAGTGTAATAAATCCCAGGCACCTTGGGGCACCCAGCATCCCCAAATGGCCACTCTTGTCATTTAGCCAATCTCCATAGGGTGAGTTTGGGCAAAGCCAGGCGGATCCAGTGTTGCTTGTGGGCATAGCTG